>NW_027518702.1:3517500-3727500 GCF_043159265.1 Tasmannia lanceolata | reverse complement strand
TAAAAGAAAAGTATGAACACCAAACCGTTTTACCAAATGTCAGAAATGAATAGATGAAGTTGAGATTACAGGACTTCAAAGTATTGCTGATTATAATTCAGCATTATATTAGAACAAGCTCTCGACTGGAGCTATGTGGTGAGAAAGTTTCAGATACAACAATGTTAGAGAAAACATATCCATATTTCATCCATCAAATGTAGTCAACACTATCGGGGAATGAACTTTACAAAGTATTCCCAATTTCTATCCTTCCTCTAGCTGCTGAGCAAAATAATAAAATACTTATGCAACAACATAAATCTCTCCATACTGGTTCCGCCCCATTTCCAGAAGCAAAGTTTATTTCTACGTTTGATCTAGTCCTAATTACAGCAAATAGAAATAAACATATCAAGTGAACGTACAACGATCTGATCGTATGTGGTATATATAATAATTAGTGCATTCACTTGATACGACGAAAGATCCGTTCCAACCACAAGAGCATGAAGACGAATTTCTTAGACTGGCAATTCCATATCTTGGTGCCATTGGTGTGCTTATGTATCTTACAATAGACCTAAAATCATCATATTCATACGAATGATCATTGTCTTTGTTTGGATATGTAAGATAATCTCCAACATCAAAATAATTGATATTATTTCTATTCTCTTTATTATCTTGGGTAGTAGCAAAATTTATTTCTATATTTTTCTCCATGCCTTTTATTGAAGATTGGTATAGATCCACCAAACGCTTTGTTATCCGACATGTTTTTGTCCAATGTCCATTCATGCCACATCTATGGCAAGCATCTACATAATGCTTTTGTGGCTTACTTGATTGTCCATTTTGAATTTGAATATCAGGATTATGCCACTGATTATGCCACTTCAATACTTGTACTTCTGTCTTCTGAGGTCCAAAATCGTTACGAGGTCAAGCTAATTATTGTAATGTCCACGTCCTCGGCCTCAATTTTGCCAATGACCTTGGCCTTGATCTCGACCACTTTTACCTCGCCTATGCCCACGTCCTAATTCATTGAATGAAATTGAATTTGCTTCAGAAAATGGGGTGGAATCAGTAGAGTGAAATTTAAGTGTTGTTGTAATAATAATAGTTCATTTCCCAGTAGAGTTGTTGTAACACTACATTTGAGGGATGAAACATGGTATATGTTTCTCTAACATTGTTGTATCTGAAACTTTCTCATCATATAACTCCAGTCGGAAGCTTATTCTAAATAATGCTGATTATAATCATCGATACTTTAAAAACCCTATAATCTCAAATTCATCCATTCATTTCTAGCATTGGGTAAAATGACATGTCTTTTGTGATCATACCATTCTTTCAACTGCTCCCATAAAACTAGTGTATATTCACCATAAGATATTATCATTTTTCAAACTTTCTTGGAGATGACAATGGAGGAATATCAGAGCCTTTAGATCATCAGTTGTATTATCCTTTCTAATTGTTGCGCCTAGTTTTCTCAGCTACTAAGTTAATCTCAGCATCGAGTACCCTAAGATAAACACTTGTTGTTATTAATGTCCAAAGCAACAAACTTTAATTTGGCATAATTAGATATTCTAACAAAAATTAATATTAATCATTAGTATCATGGTGTAAAATTAAAATAAATATTAAAAAAAAATTAAGTATAAATAAAAATGAAATCTCATGGATGGATATTTATCGGCTATTGCTCATATTCTCCCTGAATAACCAAGGGCATAAGTTCACCTGAACATAATGAGACTGGCATAACTTGAACCTAAGACGCGGGCATATTTGGATTGAACGGATTCCTACCACTAAGCCACCACCCCAGGAGATAACTGGACATAGTTTGTTGATTAATTTATTCATTTTTCCTTTTCAAGAAATATATATATATATATATATATATATATATAAGATGGCAAATAGATTCCCATCCGATGATATGCAGTTGCCCACGATTCAACAGTGTGACTTTGTAAAATTAAAGCAGATTAATACAAAATGAAAAATAGATTTATGTTCCCGTTACGTAGGCAGTAATCCGCACAAATGAATGAGACCGCAGAGTAAGAATTAAGAACATAACCAAAATAGATTTGTGTTCCCATTACATAGGCGGAAATTTGCACAAATGATTGCGACTACATGATTAAAATTAAGAACAAAAAATAAATTAGTTACTTGTTGGTTACCTTCAAATTTTAAAGGAAAAATTTAACTAGCCAAAAGTGTGCAGTGATCTAGTTCAGATAGAACTCGAGCTGATCAAAGCAAAGTCGTGCGATAACGTGTTAAAAATAAATGTAACTTAAGAATAAAGATAGATATATAGAAGGAGAAAGGGGGAGAGAGAAATTAATCGTATTTATTTCATCAACTAATGCCCCTTTATATAGGGGAGGGAGTAAGAACACAATTAGGGGTGTAAACGAGCCGAGCCGAGCTTGGCCAGGCTCGGCTCGGCTCGTTAAGCTAAAATGTTAGGCTCGGGCTCGGCTCGGGCTCGAACCAGGCTCGGCTCGGCTCGGTCAGGCTCGCGAGCCGCTCGCGAGCCTTATCGAGCTTGGCTGGTTGGCTATTTTAAAAAGAAAAAGATGTCTCGCAAAGGCCGCTAGCAAAAAGAAAAAAGTGGTTGGGTTATTTTAAAAAGAAAAAGGTGTCTCCCGAAAGTTCGCTAGCAAAACGAAAAAAAAAAAGTAATCATTACTGAAAAAGTAAAATAGCTAAAGTTTTAAATGAAAAATTACGAATAAAAGTTGGCAAGTTATGACAATTAGCAAAAAAAATACGAACAAAAGTTTGCAAGTTATTACAATTACGAAAAAAGTAAAAAAAGTCATGATTATGCGCTGTCACGCAGATGTTTCCTACTGTTTCTACTGTTTACTACTACTGTATTATATTTATTACGGAAAAAAATTACTATATATTTTTATAAATTACTATATATTTTTATACGAGCCTTAACGAGCCGAGCCTGGCCTAAATCGGGCTCGGCTCGTTAAGCTTAACGAGCCTTGCAAGCCGGCTCGGCTCGGCTCGTTAAGGATTCGAGCCGAGCTCGAGCGAGCTTCCCGAGCCCGAGCCAAAATTGACACCCCTAAACACAATGGCCATACATTCAACATTAATGCCCATTAATGGCCATCTAATTTATAGCATTTCCCTTTATCTTTTGTATAAAAAAGAAACGGTCGTAGATATTTTTGCGAAGACACAGTATCAAGTGGGGAGTTTCACCTTTCGGCAAAAGCTTCACCGTCCTCCGTTATATTGTCTGATCAACTACAAGGTCGTTTAAATCAATTTATTGCTTAATTGTAGCAACAAACTAACTACATACGCCTATATAGAGGGAGATAGAAACAATAAACAAAAAGAAAAGTGTTGAGGATCCAAGATGTGTTACAACTGAGATCCGAACTAGCTCTTATTGGTGGTCCAACACTAAACTCGGCTCCCGTAAACAACCTACGCTCAAAGAAAAATACGACTAAAAGAAGGGCAAGAGTTGAACTCTGAAGGGACCCTCCAATGCTTAAGTCAGACGAGAAAACAGTAATGCGAACTGAGCTTAACGAGGAAGAGAAATGAGTTGCGTATTTCAAAGTTTGGTCTCCCTTTTATAGACTAGAGTCCTCAGCAACTTATGAAAGTTTCCGTTCCTACAGTTTTCAGTGATGGAACGAGCTGCAAGAAATCTCAATTTTCAAGTTTATCCTGTCACTAGAGAGACTGGTTTTAAGGTTACTAGAAGGATTACGAAATGAGCCAATTATCCCTTGAAACTCATGTCACCATGTGCCGGGCTCCCATTAGAGGGTCGAATTCACCCCTAACATATTGTCCCCAACTTCCTCAGATCATTCCAATGAAGTAGATCGTTAGAAGGATTACGAAATGACCCTTTTACCCATAACTAACCCATGAATCTCTTGTCACCATATCTCGGGCTACCATTAGAAAGTCAGATTCACCCTCAACATATTATTCCCAACTTCCTTGGGTCATTTTCCGCCAAGGAAGTAGTCTGTTATATCGGTTCCTTATGCTTCGTTTGGTTGCTAGTAAAAAAATAATTATTGAATTTTTGTGAGAAAAGGGAGGTGACATCAACTTTACCTTGGAAGTCTCCCATGTAATTTTCTAGGAAATGATGCTCCATTTCTCTCTCTTCCCTCACTCTCCACTCATAATAACACCATTTCTCTAATAAATACTTGTCCCCTCTCTTTTCTCCTCCCTTTTTCACAAATCTAATGGAATTATTTTTTACTAGCAACCAAACAAAGCTAATGTTCGCATTTATTAGATTTTTATGGAATGAGGGAGGAGACAAGCGAGGGGACAAGCATTTATTAGACAAGAGTGTCATTATGAGTGGAGAGAGAGGGAAGAGAAAGAAAGAGAGCATCATTTTCTAGAAAATTAAATAGGAAACTTCCAAGAAAAAGCTAATGTCACCACTAATTCTTCCACAAAAATCCAATGGATTATATTTTACTAACAACCAAACAAAGCATTACTAGACTTTCTTTAACTCCCACCTTAGCTTATCGAGTGTAGTCAATGTTTGGCTTGTTATTAAGACCGTTCAATATATTGTCGATTTCTAGCTTGGTTTAAGACCCCTCAACAACCAAAGTTCCAGACGAATCTCAATTCAAATTCAAAAACCAAGGTTTTTCAGCCCAAGGACCGGCCTGGCCTAGATAGACTGATGTGAGAACGGTCATAATGCCAACGCATGTCTCCTTGCCAAGGAAAGCACCTCGTTAACCGAGATACACAAGCCAAGGTGAAAGTCCACCCAAGCTACGGGGACCATGGTCAACCAAGATGACCCTAGCTGTTGCCGACCTACATTAGCCAATCCAGGAGTTTACCTCATCAACTGTTCACAACCCATCAAACAGACCTGAAAGACCATCAGAGCTTAAGCATGGTACGCGCAAACCTAGAGGCTCCGAGGGTAATTTTCTAAAATCCCTAAAATCCTAGTCATTTCTACAAGGATAAACTTGGAAATTTAAATTCTAGGAAACCATCCTAATTAGGAAAGGTCTAAAAAGGCAAACTTTCTTAAGGGATGAAAACTCTACTCTACAGAAGGAAGACCAAACTTCGCACTTCACATTCACAATTTCAATTCATTGCGAGAGTGCTCAGTCGTACTTATTGTCACGTACTTATTGTCACGTCTGACTTAGGCATCGGAGGGTCCACTAGAGTCCAAATTCAGTCCTTTCCAACTTGTTTTCTCTGAGCACAAGTCCAAAGCCGAGGTCGACACAAGTCCTCTGTGAAAGCCGGTCCAAATTTCAGCTTCAACACCCGTCCTAGAGCTGGTCCAAATTTTCAGCTGCAACAGCCAACCCTGAAAACGGAAAAAAAAAAAAAAAAAAAGAGGCATGATGAGTATTCCATGCTGCCATGGCAAAGCGAATATCATACTCAGTACATGAGTAGAAAAGGGTTTCTTCCCCAGATATTGAATAGCATAACTAGTAGAGTTGAAGAGCCATTAAAAATGCGATTAGAGTTGAAGAACAAATGCATACCCCTACACCCCGGTGGAAATCGAGCTCCAAAATTAAAGTCATCACCATCCAAATCATCGAAAATGAACATTTTCAACGCCGGAAAATGTTGCAGAATTAATGTGATATGGTCGACTTCGAGCTGCTGCAGCTGGATCCAATACGAAGTGCAACTTGAACCATCTAGCATCTTTCGAATAAATATTAGACTTTGGAGCCTTCCATTACATCTCTGACCATTCATTCTCCTGTATTTGATCTGACCATAAGGATACAATACACTAAGAACACCACTCAACACAATACACAAAGAGCACCTCTCCACATAAGGAAACCACAAGAACAATTACAAGAATGTTGATGTTACATGTAATTTCTAACCATCTAAGAACGGAGAGAAACAAAACAGAAATAGGTAAAGGAAATTACAAAGAGAAGCAATCGTTACAAAATGAAAAACACCCCTATAAGCACAAGTGATGCCACAATACTTAATGAAAAGATGATATTTTAAAGTCCTTGTTTGAAGATCCACCCTACTTCCTGCAATTTCTAGGATGCTTCTCAGTCCCAATTTAAGTGTTTTATATAGGGGATTTCAACCATAACATTTTACTATCAATAGCAAATCACCTACTGCCATATGCCTTATAATTTAAACATAGGCAAACAATTTTGGATAAAATTTAAAGGAATGAACTCAATGTAAAGTACCTTTCAGACAACAGATTGCATTTTGTGGCGATATTTGATGCATCTGGTCTTCGGTCCTCATATATCTGTTAGACTATATCAATTGCCAATCTGTTCGCCGAAGATTTTGTCCATCTGAATTACTCTAAAACCCAAACTCTCCAACGGTCAGATCCGCATCTGTCTAACATTATCTCCATCATCTCTTAAGATCTACAAAAAAAAAAATATCAATCTCACATCAATCTAAAATGATCTACGGCCTCCTTGGCTGAATCACAATATAAAACTTATCTAGAATTCATAGATCCAGCTCTGATTTACGTAGATCTGGAACATAAAGATAAACAGGTGATTATACTTAGAAAAGAGTGGATCTAATGAGAACAGGAGGAAAAACAAAAAAAAACTGAGGCAAAAATTAAAGGGACAAACTAAAAACGAATGAGATAGAGATGGAAAGATGGTTGGGGAAGAAGAGGAAGCCCTAATTTATAGAAACCACATGACGAATTGACGGTTGGATTAAGTCTTTGTCGGTAAGATCCATGGTTAGAATTCCTTTTTTTTGAAATGGTCCATGGTTAGAATTCTTCCACGTGGAAACAATGGTGCCTTTGATCCCAAAGCGGTAGGAAGGAATCGACGGTTTTTAATCATCAGACTTTTATCATATTAACATAATGAATAGGACACGTGTCAGAGCGTAACCTCAACCACCACTTTGTTCCCCGGGCCACCCCTTGAGTTGTCACAAAAGACACTAAGATGATATGATGAAGGTGAGAGTGGTAGCACATCAAAAGGGTGGTCTGGATAATCTATGGTGTGAGCTGTAAAGTCCATTTTGAAAAATACGGGGTGAATTTAGCCTAGAAGGGGGTGAATTTCTCACTGTCCAAATAATAAATAAGTTGTAGACGAAGGTCATTTCTGTAATTGTGCGTATAGTACACCCAGGCGCACGCTAGAATAGATCACTCCAACTCACGTACACTACATGAACCATTTTCATACACACGTAGTAGATAAGATATTCAAAGTTTCTTTTGTGTCACAAAAACTTAGAAAAGGAAGACCCTTTGCTTGCCCTTCCTTTGCATTTGCTACTAAATCATGGCAACCACTAGATTACTTCAATCGTTTCAGACAACACCATTACTCCGGTCAGTGAATCGTAAAGCTTCAATTATTAGAAGAGAAGGGCACATGAAGGTGTGGAGCATGGCTAAGGACAGTGACACTAGCACTAACAACAACAACATTCTTCAAACAACAGCCGTGATTGGGGGGTTAGTGTCAAACCCTGTAATTGGGAGGTCACTCTATACGCTCAAAACAACGGGCTGTGGCCTCCCGCCGGGGCCCGGTGGTTTGATCGGAGCCGTTGAAGGTGTTAGCTATCTGATTGTTGTTGCCATTGTGTCTTGGTCCTTATACAGTAAGGCTAAAACGGGCTCGGGCCTGCCCAATGGGCCTTTCGGGTTGTTGGGCCCGGTGGAGGGCCTGTCTTACTTGACATTGCTTGGTATTTTGGTTGTGTTTGGATTGCAATTCTTGGAAAAGGGTTATGTTCCCGGACCCGTCCCGGTGCCAGGTGACCGGTGCTTTGGGTGAGGTTCTTTTTTTTTTTTTAAAGATTGGGTTGAGGTCTAGATTGTTTATTTTCTATTTCTTTTCGTAATTGATGTTTACAAAGGAAGTCATGTGCTCTTTGAAAAATTGGAGAAATTATCTTCTTTGTATCATGTGCAAGTATGGCAGTCTTTGCCTTTCTAATTAGGCACTGTTTGGATTCCAAGAAAAATATCTTTGAAAAATTGGAGAAATTATCTTCTTTGTATCATGTGCAAGTATGGCAGTCTTTGCCTTTCTAATTAGGCACTGTTTGGATTCCAAGAAAAATATTTTTGACTAAAAATTTTATCATGAATTTTTTTTTCTTTCCACAATTTAGAGGTAAATGATGTGATTATGGTTGATTTGGATGGATATTATAATAAATTGAAGGTCCCACTATTAAAACTTGCATATGGATGGTTCATGTTGTTATTTTTAGTGTGTCAAACAGGGGATTTGCTAGGGGATTCTATTTTGTCTATTTTGTGGTTTGTCCTTTAGGACTTACTTTATGCTTTTGGAAGTCTCTCCCAAAATTTGAACTTCCCTCCAAAAGGGCTAAGGTCTTGTGAAAACCTTTAGTCCAAGATGGGAAGTTTTATGAGGAAAAGTGTGTCCATATATATACGTCTTGTGAATGAGAAAGAGGAAAAAGAGAGACCCTCGCGCATGAGTCGTCGGGTGGCCTAGTGGGTTAGACCATACCACACACGCGCGCCGCCCGGCTTGGCCACGCCCGAAGCTCTTCTTTTATTTTTTCTTTTTTCCTCTCATATTCTTCTTAAAAAATAATAATTTTGTTACCGTTTGGAAGCGTCTCCACGTGCTTAGTGGGCCGTTTAGGAAACGTTAATTATGCAATAAGTATTGCAACGTTTCTTTTCCCAGCGGATTCTTTCCTTTCTATAAAAATCGGATTTAGAGAAAGGAAAATCTATCCCAAGCGGAAAGTCTTCATCTCTTCTCGTTCTTCTCCCTTTCTGCTTTCTGCAATTGTTGTTTTTCCCTAAAGCTTTCTGATCAAGGCATTTTTGGCACTAATAAGCGAGTTCTAAGGCATCCGGGTGTAGACACCCCATTTTGACCGAACCCTAATAGAATCGTTAGGATAGAAATCCTGCCAAACTAGTGTTTTAATGTCCCAAGTTTGTTCCTAGAATATGTTAGGGTCTCATTTAGGTCCCCATAAAATTTCGTCTGAATCCGTCGCCGTTTGCTCATTAAATGAGCCGAGGTAAGTGTCGTGTTGCAAGTTTATAAGGGTGGCAATTTAGCCAGAAATGGGGGTGCGCTGGAACCTAAAAAGCCAGTTCAAATTTGCCATAATGGGCTGTCCAGGGAGATATAGGGGTATGCGGATTAGTGTGTAACATAATTAGGGGGTGTATTATCCTGAACCAGGGCAATTTCGTAATTTGCGAAGATGCTTTTCTTCCCCCCCAAGTCACAATTAGGCCCTAAGCTAGGTTAGTGAGAGCCTTAGGACTAGGATTAGCCAGAGGAGAATCTTAGGTAGTTAGGCTTCCTTTGATCCCAGCCCTTAAACAAAAACTGATTTGAAGGGCTAGGATCAAGGGGAGCGAGATATTTTTCATAAAATTTTCCCCCTCCGCTATTGCCCGAGTCCCCCCCTTTATTCATCAAAGAGTAGTCTTGCATACACTAGAAAGGCTGTCCATGGAAAGGGAGGGGGGGTCTGCATATATCATTCCCCATTTTCTTTAAAAAACCAAGCGAATTAGGGTTTTTGAAGAGGGAGGAGGCATTCGAATGATATTTCCAATTTATTAGCCAATTTCTCAAATTTAATCCTAAAGGATCTGTTTATTTCGACATAAAATGGGCATAAAACAAACTTTTTAAATCTATTTTTAGACTTAATGAGGAAAAGAATTGTCAGCTTGAGCGTTGGAACCTTATGGTGAGCTTGAGCTCTCAAACCAATGAGGCCCACATTGTTAGGATGATCCAAAGCATTCACTAGAAAGGGCCTTACATAGATAGGGTGTGTACAAAAAATCAGCTCCATAGGATCATCCTAACCCATCCATTTGTGGAGGTCAAAATGGACAGACCACAAATCTGCCCATTTTTGCCCTCCACTTTTGGAGGGGTTAGGATGATTCAATGGAGCTGATTTTTGGTACACACCCTATCTATGATAGGGCCTTGCAAATGAATGGTTTGGATCCTCACAGAAATTGTGGGACCCATGTGAATGGTGCACTCAAGCGCACCATTTGGTTCCAACGCTCAAGGGCACGAACATATTCCTCTATATATATATAGGAAAAGGATTGTGAGCTTCAACGTTGGAACCTTATGGTGAGCTTGAGCTCTCAAACTAATGAGGCCCACGTTGTTAGGATGATCCAAAGCATTCACTAGAAAGGGCCTTACATAGATAGGGTGTGTACAAAAAATCAGCTCCATAGGATCATCCTAACCCATCCATTTGTGGAGATCAAAATTGACAGACCACAAATCTGCCCATTTTTTCCCTCCACTTTTGGAGGGGTTAGGATGATTCAATGGAGCTGATTTTTGGTACACACCCTATCTATGATAGAGCCTTGCAAATGAATGGTTTGGATCCTCACAGAAATTATGGGACCCATGTGAATGGTGCACTCAAGCGCACCATTTGGTTCCAACGCTCAAGCACACGAACATATTCCTCATATATATATATATATATATATATATATATATATATATATATATATATATATATATATATCAATTGAATGGTTGATAACTTATCTACTCCCTAGCTTAAAATAACAGTTGCGGCCACATTGTTTGGGTGATCCAAAGCATTCATTTGATGGCCCCTCACATAGATAGGGTGTGCCTAAAAAAATCAGCTCAATAGGATCATCCTATCCCTATGAACTGTGGAGGCAAAATCTTAGTGTGCTGTTCGTTTAAGATTATGACAACCGATTGTGAGTCCAAAACCGATTATTGGACTCAAAATTACGTTGGATTTTGAGTCCAATAATTCATTTTGGAGTCACAACGGTTGTCATAATCTTAAACAAACCGGGCCTAAACTAAAGGGGCCTAAGCCATCTCAGGCAAAGTGAGGATGGAGACAAGTTATTAACTGTGAAAAAAGGGAATTGCTAGCGTCCATCGCAAAAGGCTCTTTGCAGCTGGTCTGAAGTACGACAAACCAGCCGCAAAAAGCCATTTGCGATGGACCTTAGAAAATCCCGTGGTCTGATTATCTCATGTTAAGCGTTGCTGCATAAAGACTTTCTCAGTCAGTCTATTATGCAGGAAGGCATTCTTAACATCTAATTGAAAGGAACCATAAAAAAACAATGACTCGAACTAGGTCCAGATAATACAGACTGTTTACTATAAAATAAAGGTCGACAAAGAACCCAAAAATCTTCTCCATAGGATGATCCTAACCATCCGATATATTTGTTATAAAATGGACGGCCCAGAAACTTAACAAAAAACAACAGTTTTAGAAACATCCATTTGTTAGCATTGGCCTCTTGAGAAGATTTTCGAGGCATGGCTCCGGGAGAAACAAATAAATGGTTCAGATCATCCAAATACGTGGGCCCCACTTACTTTTTCATCCAAATAAATGAAGTCACCCAGAAAACTTCCATTGCAACTGAACAACAATAAGGAACATTGAATTGAGTCACTACCTTCCATGCCTCACAAGCATATGGTTATTTGATCTCTACCTGCACAGGAAAAAAAACAAGGAAAAAGAACTAAAAGAGTTGCAAGAATGGTTGAAAAAAGCAAGCTTATCATTTTCAGTTTCCCCTGGATTTAACCTTGCTAGGCTTTTCAATAAAAAAAACCAATTTACAAGGGGAAGGGAGCTCTCCTGTTTAAAAAATTCTCCACGAAAGAGCCTGAGCTGATAACTCAGTGCTGCTGGTTATAATGGAGGCAAAAAGGCTACAAAAAAATTTACAGATGTTTTAAGAAAATGTATATACACTCTGCCTCCAAACATCCTATTCTTCGACGCTTTGAATCTCACCCATCATAATGCCCAGCCGCTTGGGTTTGCAAGGGATGGGAAGTCTGGCCTGCTTGCACAGAATGAAACTAAATATAGTTAAAGAAATGAAAATAATAAAAGCAATCACAAAAGGTAGAAGTAGAATAATGGTGGGGGGTCTAACTCCATAAATGTCAATTTCTTATGAAAAATCAGTTTCTTTCACATTTGTAAGGGAAAAAAGAAATGCAGGCCTCAAGAAATTGCATCATCCAGGCAAATGTTTAAAAACACAGATCAATCCAAGACTCAACCAAGTTGACTTGACTCCAGTTTGCTCAAAGTGCCAAGTCCAAATCTGATTTGCATTAAAATCACCTAGTTTTCAATGATACCAGAGTTCAACTTAGAATCAAAATGCCAATTTTTTAGTCCAGCACGAGCTTTTGAACAGTCTTCCAAACATCAGTTGAGCTTCAACAAGGATAGGTACAGATGATCTTCGTATAACAAGGAGCCACACGGATACATGTGATAGAAACATATATGATCATCATGCACTACGAGTCAGTGAATGAGGGTTGAATCATAGTCCCTCCTAATGCTTTTTCCTTTTTGTTCTCAAGAGCTGCCTTAAGTATGTTTGCCCATGATACTTGTTAGTTCACTACCATGTTTCTTCGTATTCTTGTAGGTGTTTGTTGTCTGGTTCCTTAGGCAACATGTGAACAATTCAAGGCGGTTAAGAATAGATCAAAAGAACTGGATAGCAGAACCTTGTGGTGAAGTTACAAGGAGCCACACAGATACATGTGAAAAAAATTCCTCCATCTTTGCCTCTGGTTTGTACTTGTCTCTAGGTTGAAGCATGTTTTGATTTCGTATATCTTTATCTGTTTAATATTGAACTCTCACATTTTCCAGGGAGGAATGTATCATAGATAAGCTTTCTAAAGTTAGGGGAAGAGATTAGGTATCTCAGATCTGGAAGTGAGAGAGAGGTAGAAAGGATAAGAGCTTAGATCCAGTGGTAGTATTTTCTTCTTCGACAAGGCTATCAGAGTTCGATTGAAGCTTCACTACCATCATGTTCATCCATATCCCAGCAATCTTGTTATCTGTCATTTACTTTCTTTGATTAGCTTGATATTTACCTCTTCTTTTGTTGTTAGAGCTAGATCCAAGCTATAGACCCATCATCATCAACCTCAATCACCAACAAACCCTAGATCCGATTCTACCTTCATCATCAAAACCTCCATCTCCTTTTCTCCACTCCGGTACATTCGCCATGTCTTTTGGATGATGAGACATGCAGCTTTCTTCCTAGCACTGGCCTTTTGGGCTCTCTCTCGCTTGTTTCAAGCCTGGATCATCAAAGATTCTTGATAGGTAATCGGCGCGAATTCTTTGATAAACGGATCACGAATTTCATACCAACAATTGAAAAGCGGCTGTCCTGATCTATGTCGTTCCCGTTCCATCGTTATCAAGAATGATTTGGCATGAAGACCGACGGTCATTTTTGCAGACTTAATTGTCTCGGCGTGGCTCAAGCCATATTTATCTATACAATCTTCAATGGCATTAATCCATGCCAAACATTCAGCTTCGCAATTGCCATGTCCATAGAAAGGTGGGACGAATTGTAGATCCACAAGATGTTTAAGGAAAATTGAAGAAAGAATAAGAAAAGGTAAGGAAAATGGTTGGTTAAAGATTAGGAAAAAAGGATGGCTAGATAAAGAGGTGAAATAGAATAATAACCCTTAAAAGTGAATGTACTATCGGGATTATAGGTAAGGCTAAAATTGAAAACTCAAGGGTGTAAAACACTACTAGAAGCAAGGTCTTAATCAGGTAATTAATAGGCTTGAAAATTTAAGTGGCTTTCTATTGTTCCTATGAAAGAGTAGGGAGGAGTGTGGCTAATAATTAGGAAAGAATTCTATTGTTCATGTGAAAGAGTAGGGAGGACTGTGGCTAAATCTAACCCAAAAATAAGAAGATCGAACCCAACTTGTTTAGTCAGACCCAAAACTGGTTACTCAAACCCAAGTTGGTTATTCGGCCCCAAATTGGTGCAACTCGGACCCAAAACTTATATACCGTTAAAAATTTCAGAAACGAAATGAAACTTGGAAACCATGTTGCACTTATCGTTTTGACGAAAAACCCTTTCTAAAACTCAGATTGTTGATGATGGAGGAAGGAAGGCCGAGTTGTGCCACATGGTCACTCTTCTTAAGAATCGTATCCGCCCCCTAAGGTGCAACCGGGATCCGTGAATCGACGCTCCAAGATAAAGCAGCCCAAATAAGGCTTCAGCCCACGTGCACTCACTGATTGGTCCACTTACAACCACCTTGAAATTGTTCTCACACATGGAACGGAAGGAGAAATATTGACTGTTGAGGAGAAATAAACACCCATTAAGAGACAAAAAACGTCTCTCCCAACAGCCACTTTTGTGATTGTTGGAGATATGAAACGGTTCACATTTAATGGGTGCCATTACCAAAAAATAAAAAAAATCTTAGGGAGAGGAAAAACTCCTTTTTAGAATTAATAAAAATTCAAATCTGACTTTTCCAAAAACATAATTCTTATTTACCGAAACCCGGACCACGGGCCACAGCTCGGTGCACGAGCATGTGTATATGAACTTGTGTTTATATAAAACTGGGTCATCCAACAAATTCCAATGCCCTCCAAAAGGCTCAAGCATCTCCTCCCACTCCTTTTATATGGAGGCGAAACTCTCAAAACTTCCAATGTGAGACTGAAGTTTTTGCGTTTGAGTTGCCCTCTCCACACACACTAAGGTATTGGGTTCAAGTCCCCATAAACCACAAGAGACAATTGCTTTTGAAAATCCAAATTTTAAACTCAAAAAACTAACTTCTTTAAAATTTCTAACATATAGCATTAAACTGCTGTTTGTAATTTAGCCAGTTGCAGGGCTGAGTAATGTCACGATATGGATCTCGTATATGAGTTCTTTGAATTTTAATAAAATGCGGAACAACTTCTTGTTACACATGTGGGGGGTGACTCGTCCCCTGCATGTTTTGATTACTGTAACGTGTTTACAAAGCATTGTCTGGTCGTAAAATCTTGAAGGAAAAAGTGAGGTGTTTTTTACTGATTATGGACTCCAATTTTGGGCTCTTGTTTTTAGAATTTGACAATAGATTTTGGGATTATACAGCAACCAATTGCAATTATAGCAACAGATTGTAACCATCACCTATTGTGAAAATAATCTGTTATGATATAATTGTGTTCTGTTGCATCATTTACTAAGTGATTAATTACACATCTTATAATGACCAAAATGCCCTTTGATGCAAAAATGAGAGTTTTATCATATTAGCATAATAAATAGGACACGTGTCAGACCGTAACCTCAACCACAAAAGACACTTGGTTGGGGTGGGATAAGATTAAATGTAGAAAAAGGAAGTCCTAAAAGTGCCACATTATCTGAATTAAATGAATATGACAAATTAGCTTTGGGGGGGGGGGGTATGAAATGGTTACTTGCCTAGACATTACTACAAACTAATAAGGGCAGTGATAAATTCACCCCCATCTAGGATGAATTGTACTTTTCAAAATGGACTATACAGCCCACACCATAGGATGATCCAAACTGCCCATTTGATGGGACACAACGTAAATAGGTTGTGCCTCAAAAATCATTTCCATAGGATGATCCCAACCGTCAGATCTATAGAGTGTGATTATGAAGTTTCTCTATAGATCGTAGGGCTAGGATTGAAAATGAGATTTTGGGCACAACCTATTTACATTGCGGCACATCAAATGGGCGGTTTGGATCATCTATGGTGTGGGCTGTAAAGCCCATTTTGAAAAATATGGGGTTAGTTTAGCCTAGAAGGGGGTGAATTTATCACTGCCCAACTAATAAATAAGTTGTAGACGAAGGTCATTTTTGTAATTGACCCTATGCTCATATGTGCGTATAGTACACCCAGGCGCACGCTAGAATAGATCACTCCAACTCACGTACACTACATGAACCATTTTCATACACACGTAGTAGATAAGATCTGCAAAGTTTCTTTTGTCATAAAAACTTAGAAAAGGAAGACCCTTTGCCCTTCCTTTGCATTTGCCTCTAAATCATGGCAACCACTAGATTGCTTCAAACGTTTCAGGCAACACCATTACTCCGGCAAGTGAATCGTAAAGCTTCAATTATAAGAAGAGAAGGGCACATGAAGGTGTGTAGCATGGCTAAGGAGAGTGACACTAGCACTAACAACAACAACATTCTTCAAACAACAGCCGTGATTGGGGGCTTAGTGTCAAACCCTGTAATTGGGTGGTCACTCTATACGCTCAAAACAACGGGCTGTGGCCTCCCACCAGGGCCCGGTGGTTCGATCGGAGCCATTGAAGGTGTTAGCTATCTGGTTGTTGTTGCCATTGTGTCTTGGTCCTTATATACTAAGGCTAAAACGGGCTCGGGCCTGCCCAATGGGCCTTTCGGGTTGTTGGGCGCGGTGGAGGGCCTGTCTTACTTGACATTGCTTGGTATTTTGGTTGTGTTTGGATTGCAATTCTTGGAAAAGGGTTATGTTCCCGGACCCGTGCCGGTGCCCGGTGCCCGGTGACCAGTGCTTTGGGTGAGGTTCTCTTTTCTTTTTTTTTTGGAAAAAATTGGGTTGAGGAATAGATTGTTTATTTTCTATTAGAAAGGAAGTCATGTGCTCTTTGAAAAATTGGAGACATTATCTTCTTTGTATGATGTGAAAGTATGGTGATCTTTGCCTTTCTAATTAGGCACTGTTTGGATTCCAAGAAAAATATCTTTGAAAAATTGGAGAAATTATCTTCTTTCGTATCATGTGCAAGTATGGTAGTCTTTGCCTTTCTAAACAGGCACTGTTTGGATTCCAGGAAAAATATTTCTGACTAAAAATCTTCATCAAGAAATTTTATTTTTTTTTATCTTTTCACAATTTAGTGGTAAATGATGTGATTATGGTTAATTTGGAAGGATATTATAATAAATTGAGGGTCCCGCAATTAAAAGTTACATATGGATGGTTCAAGTTGTCATTTCAAACATGGCATCTTACACGAGGAGGTATATATGTCTCAACCTCAAGGTTTTCTCTCAATATCCCTCTCAGGGGGCTTTGACCATGTCTCCCGAACAATCTCAGTACATATGGCGCAAGACGATTCCACATATCGAGGTCGGAATGGGATCGGGTGTTTTCACGTCTCACCGTAGTGCCCGGTTTGTCTTGATTTCCAATTGATGAACAAGAAGGAGAATGGAACTATTGGATTTTGTGACTCGGCCCTCGCCCCCAAGGTATTTCCTAAGGTCCATCGCAGAAGGCATTTCGCAGATGGGCTGTTGCATGTGAGACCAGCCACCCAAGCTCACTTTTCAATAGATTTTGTCTTCATTAGGTTCTGTTTCTTTAAAATGGCTGTAAAACAAATTTTATGTCTAAAAATTGGTGTAAAGTTTGTTTTATGGCCATTTTATGTCAAAATAAACCGATCTTTTAAGATTAAATTTGAGAAATGGGCTAATAAATTGGAAATATCAACCAATAAATTGTATATATGGGTGTTGGCCATTTTGATCGTCACTCGGTGTAAATTTAAAGACACAGCAGAGGGAAAGATCAATAGTACGAGGGACGCCCATGAACTGAAAACCTTGGTTCACGGCATAGCTAATGTTAGGGCTTCTGTGTAAGATATTGTAGGGCAGTACCGGAATAAATCACTAGGTATTATGGGTATAGAGCGGAAACATGTGCCTTCTTAAGAGTTGATCCAAGATTTGTTTTTTTCTTTTGGTATTGATCGGAATCAACACGAATAGATGAAGCTAAGAAATGGAATTGGAGTTCTATTTATATGTACATATATCTAATTTACATGTACATATAATCAGGGTTTTAAATTTCAACCAATATCCGAAATTTCGGATTTCGGTCGGGACCGAAACGAAATGGGTACGAAACCGAAATTTCCGAAATTACAAAATTTTGGAAATTTCTGCGAAATAAATGCTTAATTTTGATTATTTTATTACTTTACCAAATTTCGACCAAAATTTCGGTAATTTCGGCTGAAAAAACCGGTATTTTGTGGGCCAGTACCCAATTTCAACCGAGATTTTGTGATTTCGGCCGAAATTTCGATTTCTGAAAACACCAAAATTTCGGCCGAAATCAAAATTTAAAACCCTGCATATAATTATATAAATAGATACATACGGTAAGATTGATCTATATCTTGATTATGTTGAACTCCCTTGTTTTGTTAGACAAATGGTCCGTTCATATACAATAATCATTTTCAATACCATATTGGCGACGCCGACCACTCAAGATGTTTTGCCGACGCAGCATCTAAATGCCAATTAAAACTCCTAAGGCCCTGTTCGTTTTAAGATTATGAAAACTGATTGAGAGTGATAAACCGATTATTGGGCTCAAATTTAAAGGCAATTTTGAGTACAGTAAACGGATTGGCACTCACAATCGGTTGACATAATCTGCATGCCCTGTTCGTTTAAGATTATGACAACCGATTGTGAGTCCAAAACCAATTATTGGACTCAAAATTACATTTGAATTTGAGTCCAATAATTTGTTTTTTGAATTCAGAATTGGTTGTCATAATCTAAAACAAGCCAGGTCTAAACTAACGGGGCCTAAGCCATCTCAGGCAAAGTGATGATGAAGACAAGTAGTTAACTGTGACAAAAATGGTCTGATTATCTCTTGTTAAGTGTTGCTGCATAAAGACTTCCTCCGTCAGTCTATTATGTCTATCATGCAAGAAGGCATTCTTCACGTCTAATTGAAAATTAGGAACCATGAAAAAACAATGACTAACTTGGTCAAGATGATTCAAACTGCTTAGTATTAAATAAGGGAGATGATATTTTCACCCTCCCTCGAGTACGCATCGACGTCAAATCACATTATAAGGGGGGAGGGGGGGGGGGGGGGGGGGGGGGCGCATGCGTACTGTAAGAGGTGATGACAATATCATCGCCCTAAAACAAGGGGAGTGATAAATCGACCCCCAAATATCTTAAATCGACCCTATGCGTCTTCCTCTCACTAATCAACCCAAATATCTTAGCCCAGAGGAGAGAGAAAGAGACATAGGGGTCAATTTAAGATATTTAGGGGTCGATTTATCAAGGCCCAAGGTCATCAAAGAACCAAAAAAATCTTCTCCATAGGATGATCGTATCCATCCAATATATTTGTTATAAAATGGATGGCCTTGAAACTTTAAAAAAAACAGTATAGAAACATCCATTTGTTAGCATCAGCAAAACAAAGGAAAAAGAACCAAAAGAGTTGCAAGAATGGATGAAAAAAGCAAGCTAAATCTTTTTCAGATTTCCCTGGCTTTAACCTTGCTAGGCCTTTCAATAAATAACCAAATCACAAGGGGAAGGGAGCTCTACTGTTTAAAGAATTCTCTACAAAAGAGCTTGAGCTGATAACTCAGTGCTGCTGCTTATAATGGAGGCAAAAAGGCTACAAAAACTTTTACAGATGTTTTAAGAAAATGTATATACACTCTGACTCCAAACATCCTATTCTTCCACGCTTTGAATCTCACCCATCATAATGCGGTTACTAACTACGTTAAACCCCAACACTGATGGACTAACCTTCTTCCCCTTCTTTATCTTTTTCTTCCCTCCGCCCTTGTTGGATCCATCAAGTCCTGATGAGGTGTCTAGGTCATAGTCCCCAGTGCCGATACCATCAGTATTTACATGATTGATGCCAAACCCGGCCACCTTTCCGCCCTTCCTAGCTTGAAACGCAATCTCGATCACATCGGCTGATAACATCTCCTTATAGTTGAGGAGCTCGTCAATGAATTTGTGGTCAGGATCGAACGAGCTGAGATTCTCCATCAGAAGTGTTTCTGCCTCTGATGTAGATTGCTTCAAGCAAAATTCCAGGAAACTCGTATCTGATAGTCAGGTAGTTAAGAAAATCAAGGCAGGCAAAGTCAAATTTAAGAACTACTTTACCAAATGTCTAGCTCATGCAATTGACAGACCATCTGAGATTTTTCTTTTCCTCTGACAATTATCAATTGGGGTCGCAAAAAGAAAAATTTTGGCTCTATAAATGAGTCGTTGTTTTGATAAAGTGAACCACAAAAACTGAAAGGAGAAACAAGGGTTAGTGATTATCAGTCATTATAAGGATACCGTTCGTCCCAGTTAGCCTAATGGACTCGCTTACGCACCAATCTCTGAAGTCCATAGCCTCTGCATAAAGTAAAGGAACCCCAAAAGTTTAAATAGAACTCTTAAATGTAAACATCTACAGGTTTGTAACAGGCGTACCTGCGTATTTGGTTACAGCATCGCTCCTTCCTTTTGAGGATGACTGAGCAGAAGCAGGTGACGATGAAAGAGGGTAATTGGCAGGCCTGCCGCTAGAGGACTTTTGTCGACTCAATGACCCTCCGGGAGCTCCTTTCACGGGGGTGCCTTTCGATCCCCAGCTACTAGGATTTGCAAGGGATGGGAAGTCTGGCCTGCTTGCACGGAATAAAACTAAATATAGTTAAAGCGATGAAAATAATAAAAGAAATCACAAAAGGTAGAAGTAGAATAATGGTGGGGGATCCAACTCCATAAATGTCAATTTCTTATGAAAAATCAGTTCCTTTCACATTTGTAAGGGAAAAAAGAAATGCAGGCCTCATGAAATTGCATCATCCAGGCAAATGTTTAAAAACACAGAGATCAATTCAAGACTCAACCAAGTTGACTTGACTCCAGTTTGCTCAAAGTGCCAACTCCAAATCTGAATTGCATTAAAATGAGCTAGTTTTCGATGATACCAGAGTTCAACTCAGAATCAAAATGCCATTCAAGCACGAGCTTTTGAACAGTGTTCCAAATATCAGTTGAGCTTCAACAAGGATAGGTACAGATGATCTTCGTATAACAAGGAGCCACACAGATACATGTGAAATGGCACCAGAAAATATAGAAACCTATATGATCATCATGCACTACCAGTTAGTGAATAAGGGTTGAAACATAGTCCCTCCTAACACTTTTGCCTTTTTGTTCTCAAGAGCTGCCTCTTGTGGTTTATTATGGAACCTTAAGTATGTTTGCCCATGATACCTATTAGTTCACTTGCATGTTACTTCATATTCTGGTAGGTGTTTGTTGTCTGGTTCCTTAGGCAACATGTGAACAAGTTCAGTCGGGTTAAGAATAGATCAAAAGAACTGGATAGCAGCACCTTATGGTGAAGTTCTTTTGGTATTCTCAACAAAAATGAGGGATGTTCCAGTCTTCTAGGTAGGTGACGGGTCACTGTGGAAGGGTTCGTGAACCATCTCATTTCTTGTATAAGTAGAGCTGCATATCCTTCCAAGGAAAGAGGATTTCAATATAAATAACTTCGACCATGTTGATCTATGGATCACAAAGGCAATGACAGAATAGCATGAAAAGACCAAGTGATTTCCTAGGGAATAGCTTCTTCCAGACACCTCTAGAATAATCTACATAATTCTAGAGATATCTACAAGGTTCTAGAATCTTCAAAAAGACCAAGTGATTTCCTAGGGAATAGATTCTTCCAGACACCTCTAGAATAATCTACATAATTCTAGAGATATCTACAAGGTTCTAGAATCTTCGATTCTTCCAGACACCTCTAGAATAATCTACATAATTCTAGAGATATCTACAAAGTTCTAGAATCTTCTAGAAGATTCTAGAACCTTGTAGATATCTCTAGAACTGTGACAGGTAGCAGCTGCGAGCAACTATGCAACCAATGCAACGCGGGTCAAGTTTTCAGTTGAAAGAAGTAGGTTTCTTGATGTAGACTTGTTAGTGCTTATATAGCTTGGACAGAGTACATGTGTCCTTGTGAAACATAAGCAAGGTAGCACAGTGACCCAACAAAACCAATAAGCACACATATTTACAGTTCATTAATAAAATTGAAAGATTATATGTGATATGACACATATCACTACTTTATTTAAATTTTAAAAAAATAAAAATTTGCATCCAGGCGAACACAGCTAAGCTAAAGCATACAAATACTATGATCAATAATAGCTGAAAACAAGGAATTACTGAACTCAAGCATTGCATCATTGACCTAACAAGCATGTTGGTGTATATGAGATGGCAATTTCCTATAATGTGGAGAGTCGTCATTAATCAGTGATGTGTTTATACTAGGTATACCGAGTTGCTGGTCAAAGCTTAGGATGGGATAATTGGACAAAGTCTTTCATGTTTGTTGTCTAGCGCAAATAGGTACCTCTTTAGTCATGGTGACTTCCTAACCTTTAAAGTTGAGGAAGATTGGATATGGAGAAATCCCAAGTAGAAGATCGTTTGAGAAATACCATGGCAAATTGTGCTTGGAAGCCAACATGGAGGGGAGAAAAGGGAGGCAAAAGGTTACATATATTGTAAATCTTCAGCATATGTGGGAGCATATTTATGTACTCCATGGAGCATTCAGTAGTTTGGACTTTAAATTGGTGGACCAGACACATCAACCACAAGGACTTAACTACCCATTTGCTCATCACATCCGTCTTCGTGGGTCTCTTTTGTTTGCTAATGGTTTAGGATCCCTCTTACAAAGAACCGATTGAAATGAAGGCTTCTCTAAGTTAATGGCCTAATGGAAGGGGTATATTGCTAACAATGTTGCTTCTACATTACCGATTAGGAGGGCTGGAGTATCCATAATGTGCAATCCCATTTTAGGATGAGATACAGGGGATTAATATAGATGTTGCTATCAATTTGCTTCTACTTGACTGAGTAGGAGGGCTGGAGTATACATAAATTGCAATCCCATTTTAGGATGCGATAACAGAAGATTAGTATAGATGTTGCTAAGAGGAAATAACTAAAATAAAAAACTGATCAAAAAACATTTAATCAAATTAAATAGGGTATTCAGGTAAGTGTACAACCTCCAAAGTAAAAACTATATCAGATGAAATATATTCATAAAACGGCATTCATTAAGCATCAAATATAAACCCCTTAGGAGTTATTAGCTGGATAAATAAGAACAAACTTTTTCTTGGAAACAGTTTATATGGAATGAGACTCCCGAATGCAAGAATAAAATTCAGTACAACTCAAAGCAACGTCATATAGATGGAAAAAAATATTCATAAACATAAGATATTAATAACTGAAAACTCTGAAATTTGAACATACTGATTGGCTTCTTGCTTTGATTGCTCAACAGGGCCCCAAAACAGATCATCTTCTGTCTTTGATTTCGATTTGGCAGAAGCATGTGACCTAATTTGTATAGAAGATGCAGCCTTGGAAGGTGATGAACCAGAAAGCTGCCATGAACCACCACTTCCAGGAGCAGCTCGGTTGGACTGGGCTTTGGGAGGAGTTGTGATCTGGGGCTGGGGCTGGATGGCCAACGTTTTTTTCTCTTGCTCCTTCTGAATATCCCTTAATGATGTGGTTTTAGAAAGTTTCCCTGAGTCTGTAGACCATGCTGGAGCAGGTAAAGTGTTTGCTTGATCTCCCTTCCAAAGAACAAAATCTCCTAAAGAAGGGCCTGATGATAAAACATGCAATGCTTCCTTTTCCTGCTGTCTCTGACGACTATTTTTTCCTTTCTCGGTAGGAATGGCTTCATCAACTAAAGCAACAGGGGATGGAGACTTAACTCCAACACGTTTACCCTTCAAAGACTTTTTGCGGCTCTTTTTAGTATCTTTAGCCTCAACAAAATCATCATCATTAATAGCAGAAACATCCAACTGTGAAGTTGTAACTGGCATGGGTGGCAGACTAGAACCCTTGTCGGTGCCGGTAGGAGCATCCAAAGCCGTCTCATTTGTCTTCCCCAAAACTTCTTCAGCCAATAAATCATGTAACTGGCTCTTTTTGCCCTTTGGATTTGGAGTATTCAAGGAGCTGCCTAAGACAAACGGTGCAGTGTCACTTCCTGCATCTTTATGAATATCTTTAACAGGTTTAGGCTCAGAATTAGTAATAACTCCAGCCCAAGGAGTTAACGATGAAGAACTTGGAGGGTTAACAGACGTAGTAATCTCAGAAACAATCATTTCTGCCCGTGCCCTTCTCTGCTCCTCTTGTTGAATTTCTAACAGCGACTTTGCCTTGAGCCCAGGAGCAGGTTTCCAAGCTCGATGAGCCAAAGGTACCTGAGTGTTATGCAACAACTCAGATTCAACTTTTCTTGGATAAGCTTTGCTTTCACCAGTTTCATTATCAGAAATACTTCTCGACAATGTATCCTGAGCCTCCTGAGAGCTCCATGTTTCTGAAGTAGATATCCCAACTTTGGTATCTCTTGTTCTCACAAATGTCCCATCAAGTGTTTCACATGCTTCTAAGTTGGACTCAGATTTTGTGTCCCCAATGTGTGCCCCCTCAGTTTTGAGTTCTTGTACTGACTGGTGAGAAGGATAAGTCTTTGTTGTCCCTTTCCCCTGGTCCGAAGAGGATTGTGACTTCGAATTCTTTTGCTTTCTGGACTTCTTCTCTGAAGTTTTCTTTACTTCCATATTTTTCACTTCTTTCACCACAGGTGATTCGGTATGACACCGTCCTCCTTGTACTAGTGATCCTTCATCAAAACCTACGTAAGGATCCTCCACATCATTAACATTTTCAGGAATACGAATATCATTCTTGTCTGTCCCAACAGAAGATGCAGAAAATGGAACTGTAATTTCTTGTAAGCTGCCAACTGAAATTGTTTCACTAAATTTTGCAGCATCTCGTGGTGCATGATCTTCAATCATAGTTTCACGGCTGTCTGGAACTAGAACATGCTGTTGTAGTACAAGAGGTTCTGTTGAAGATTGCTCCATCCCAGTAGCCGAAGGTAAGCTCTCTGATATTGCAGGAGTTCGTAGTCTATCAGTGGGTTGAATGTCCCCAATTTGTTGGGGCAGAGGAGCACTCCAACCTTCATTACGGACGGTATTTTCAAAAATCAAATGTGGCAAGTGTAGAGCAGAGGATTCAGAACCAGGATTGGAGCTGATATTCTCAGAAACTTTTGAAGACAAATTTCCATAGGCAAACCTCTGATCATCCTGTAACTTAAGGATATGCTCCTGGACACGGTTTTCAGGTGCCAAGGGAATATTTAGTGGCATCTGTGAATTAATACTCAATGCCCCGTGTTGTTGCCGAAGCCCAAGATAATCTATGGTAGCATTACCTGCTGGCAAAGCAGCCTGTAGATGCCCATATGATGATGGTTCACCATAACGTTGATGAGACTGATGTTCAGATAGAACCTGAGAGAGCAAATGGTTCTGTTGTTGCAACAACCGGTGCTCTTGTTCTTGCTTCTGTTGCTGCTTAAGGAATAAGAGTTCATCCAGAAGTGACATCTGGGAGGGAATAGGTGCCTGAGAATGCAACTGAAGTTGGGAGAGCAAATATTGTTGTTGCAAAACACTCAACATTTGTGGATCTTGAGAGAAACCCAGTGAGAGTAGATTTTCTGGAGATATGGTGCCAGAAGGATGATCTATGGGCTGAGTAATCATATGAGATAAAGATGGGTGGTGCTGTGGTTCCAGCCTCTGCTGTTGAACTCCATAACCAGCTGGGGGCATGAAATGATGATTATGATGCATGTCCATCTTATCTTTAAGAATATCCACTCCACCGTGACCAGTGCTGCTCAGAGATCTAGCAATAGGGAAATTTGACCCAGTTGGAGCTCCATTGGTGACAGCTGGGGAAGAAGACTTATCCGCCACAACTTGCAGGATAGACCCCATGCCCACATGCTGAGAATGAGGGATTTGATGAAGACCTTCTTCCCTTGGAGGTAACTGTTTCGAATGTGGTGAAGGAGATTTGGTGACGACCTCTGCCTTGGATGCCATGGATGCAGCATCTCTTCCAGGCCAATACGGAAGAGGATTGGGTAGAGACAATTGCCTCTCTAGTGACATTCTCTGGGCCATGAGGTAATTTAGATCACTCCCACTTTCCAATCCCACTGCAGGAACATCAGAGTTATTCCGTATATATCCTTGCATACCTACAAATAACAACAGAACTGATCATGTAAGTGATGGCCAATGCATTGAAGATGAGACCGCCATAATATAGGAGCTCAAACATGTATTATATGAATATACATGAAAAGTAAATGCGAAGTAAAGTAGTAATAAACACCACAATTTTCAAATCCAAATAGAAGAATTATCATGAAGCAACCAACCTTCGGTGAAAGCAAGATTTTGAACCGCAGAACTGCTCAAATTTCCAGACATCAATGACTCTAAAAAGCGATTCTCAACTTCAGTTATTGACTCATTTCTATTCCTTTGCTCATTCTTTAAAATATCAATTTCACTTGAACCTGTATGAAGCTCTCTTGGGTCCTCCACAATGTCACTCTGTTTTGGTGCACCAAACCCAGGTGGTGGCCTTGATTTCATTCTCAAGTGGGGCATGACATCCCCAAGTAACGAGAAAGGAGTGTCACCAGAAGCACCTGCCAGGCGAACTTGCAAATCTATGCCAAAATATCCGGCCTCAAACCATCCAATTAGATCACCACCCGAAAAAGGACCTTGAATTGCACCTTGTGGATCTTTATAATAAAAGGATAATTCCTCTGGAGAAAGTTGTGGCAAGACTTTTTTAGCAGAAACTTCATCCCTTGAACTAATTTCAGCAGAAAAATCTCTCCAATCATATGATGACCCAAGTGAGCGTTCACCTACAGATTGCGATCTCCAAGGAATGCTTGAATGTGAGGAAGTATTTTCCTGCATGCTCACTTCTCTGCTGCCAGCTGTATCATCAAATTGACGTGCTGCAAGATGTATGTAGCACAGACAAGGCTTGAATAAAATAATGGATACTGTTATACTTTAAATAATATAACAAGACTTAATATGTGTAAGATGAGGTTATATAAAAGAAGAAAATAAAATCTGAACATTGATATCCATACTAAAAGTAAGCAACTCAGGGTGTGGAAGTTGATGCAGTACCTTCTACATTAAACTTATTATCTTGGTACGGATGAAGATTTTGAAGTGTATCCAACTTTGAATCAGGCCTATAAGGTTGCAGGTGCTTTTCATAGGATGGACTCTCGGAATAACCGAGATGATCACCTTTTGAGTTGTTAGCAGTTTCATCCCTATATTCATCCACTGCGGAAGATAAATCTTCTCTACTGCCTGCTTAGCAATAAATATGTATCAGCAAAATTACACCAAATAATCATAATTTAAGAAAGTAATAAATATGAAACATCCAGAAGTGGTCCACTACCGAGTTTGGCTCTCCTTGGAATGTCTGTAGAGTTACGCCCAAGGGAACTATCATTAGAAACCTGAGGTGTGCCACTACTTACTACATCCCCTTTGTCAATTCCCTTCAGAATAACCTATCAAGCACCAACTCATTAAAAATAAATACATACAAAAGGATAATTCACTAAATAAATCGTAAAATCCAAATACCAATTCCTCAGGCGTAGGTGCAGAAAGTGCCAGAGGCTCCAAAGGTTCTGACAGTGTTAGAGAGGAGACTTCTACAAACCCATCTAATGGTTTTCCAGATGTTTTCAGGTTAGAAATCTTGTATACATCAAGCAATTTGGTCCTAGTGTATCTTAAAGTGCAGGGATCTCCGTAGGAACCTTCACCCTTGTCTGAAACATTAGCTAGAGAATAAGGATGAGAACTGTTATTCCCACTGCTTCCAATGGAGCTGACCCTTCCCCGACTAGCAGAAAAGGTTGAAGGAACATTTTCCCCTCGCCCCCTAGCATAGGCAAACAAATGAGCTGGTTTGTTTGGCGTCAGAGTTTGACGATGATGAGGTTCTCCTCTTCCTCGACTTTGAGAAGAGTTAGACCTCCACGGCCTGGAATAATGGTCCCCCTCTCTGTCCACATCCTTTGGATGATTAAGAAGAGGGCTCATTCCTGCATCACGAGGCCCTTCACCATCTTTGACAGAATCCGAACATTTCTCGCGCCAATTTTCTGACTCCTTATCATCGGATCCCCAACGTGTGCTCCATTTGCTCTCACGCCGTTGCTCATAATTACTTTCCCTGTTCCCTGAATCCGCCCACCGTTCCAATGGCACACGGCGTGCTTCCCCACGTTCCATCTTGCGAGTATCACCAAGCTCTTTCTCTCCCTCTCTCCAGCTATCTCTGCGAATAACAGAACTGGTATCTCTTTCTTCATCACGCCAACGATCACGACGTCCACTTTCTGCATCATGTAAGGATGGCCTAAAAACATCCCTTCTCTTTCCACTATCATGAGAGTCATCACCATTTCCCGATGCTTTCAGGACATCTGAGCAACTGTTGTTACTTGCATAAGAGTTTAAATGAGGTTCCTGCAGGGCAGCCAGGCAGCAAATGGGAAAAGAAAAAGAGAAAAAAAAAAGTGTGACAACGGAAGCTAACACATGAAGAAGATATGTGGGACTTAAGGGTGCAACTTGGGTCGACTCAACTCGAACCCGATGGGTTTAACCTGATTTTGGCTAGGGTTGGGTTGGCATTTCCTCTGGTTGGGTTGGGTTAGGGTTGAGGGAATGCTATCTCATGTTGGGTTAGAGTTGGTGTAAAAAGTTCCCAAAAATTGAAAGAATACGGTGTAAAAAGTTCAGTCAGTGACCATTCAAAAAAAAGTTCAGTCAATGCAAGTCAGGCAAGATAAACACTTGGCTAGACTGGTGAAGTCAAAGAAGTGTGATGTGGCATTACTTACCCCAGTTACCATTCCAGGCTTATTTTCTCCGGGCTTTGGTAAAAGCCATTGGGGTGAAAGAGGAATGGAATTATCAGATCCTAGTATTTCTGCAAAAGTGAAACAAGTACAAATTACAAGATCCAGTATAGTAAGGAAATGAAACCATTCATTGCAAATAGAAAGGACTAACTACTGAACTGGCATGCAACATAACTGTACCCGCTCCTGATGCAGAAAAAAAATCATAATTATCATCACAGGTCCATTTATTATGTTCTTCCATCGTGGTACTATTTTTGAAAAAAAAGATAAGAGTCACTATTAAGGGATTTCATTTTATTTTGGTACATCACTATTATGTTACATTACTATTTCATTCCAAAAATGAAATAGCCTTTTGTTCTAGTTGGTTAGGAGATTGAGTTGGTCGTCCAAAATATTAGAGTTTTGGTAGGAATTTGAGAGAAAAATTAGGGAAGATAGGAGGGAGAACACAGGCAGTGTATGAGCTTTGTTTCGGCTAAAATTTTGGCCCCCAGATGGAAATTCGCTTCCTTCGTTCTCCTATGGGTCTTGGATAAGGTTTTTACTATAGGTATTGATTTTAACATGGGACAATCCTTGGAATCCCATGGAACCTCTAATTATCCATCGTCGAACTCTCTAGAATTGCCATCTTTGACTCGTCCCGGTGTTCCTGGTCTCCGATCGGTGCCCTTGGTTCCACCGGAGGGGAGTAAAAACCAAGCGTTGTCCGACTGGAGGTTGTTGGGCAAAAAGACCGTTGTTCCTGTAGGTCTCTCTCTGTTGAATTCAAATTTCAAATTCCATAGGAAATTTAGTATTCCCACATTAGCCTTGCCCTCCCGTCTCCCTTTCTCTGTCTTGCAAATAAATCAGTGGAGGGGTACCCGCTGTGCATTCCTGCAAGGAGACCTGTGGGGCCCATGCGTGATTGGATAACTAGTCTTGGAGGCCTTTACCTTTAGAAGATATCTTATGAATTCTAGTTGGATTAGGTTTTTTGGGAATTCAAAAAAGTAAATCAGTCGTGTACGCTTCTAACCTGGGAACTCAAAATCGAGATATTAAATTGTGATCATCGGAAAGGACAAAAAGGAGGAGAGACGCTTCTTATAAAGGTGGTTAAAGGTGGTTGGAGCTATCATCACTTATAGTAGATCTTTTATGGTGCCTTGGGATATCTGAAGGGGATGATTAGAAGCATGTGAAAGTCCATGCCTTGGGATATCTGAAGGGGATGATTAGAAGCAAGTCAAAGTCCATGCTTGGGCTTTCTACCGACGCTTACATTACTATAGGAATTTTTGTCATATTATCTTTGGAAGTCGAAAAGGTAGTATCTTTGGTCATGGGTGTATTGGGCACTATAAATGCTTTCAAATCAAGTATGGGGCCCCCCTACTTCGTGTGATATGGGGGCGGTTATTGGTTTTAATAAGTAGTTTCTGATTTTATTAAGCGGTTACCTCTCTAAGTTGAGGAACTTTGGAAGCTAATCACTCCAGTCCTAGACAGGAAGGAAAATGGAACATCAGAAATAACTCTCCCCCTCCCTCTCCCCCTCCCCTTCCTCTCCCCCGGTAGGCCTGAGTCGGAAAAGGAAGCGTCCTTTGGATCAATTGGAACTGGAGGAATTTCTACAAAGGATTAGGGGCATGAACTACAATGAAGAACAAGCATCAAAATCCTCTCCAACTCCTAGGGAGAAAATTGGTGAAGTCATAAAAAGACAATGGACTCTATTTAAGAGAGAAGCCAAAGAAGGAGGGGAGTCTTTTTCACCTTATCTCGGACTTATGACGTGAAGGAATCCCATAAGCCAATGCATAAACACCCTTTCTTCGTCAGGTTCATGATGGACGAAAGAAGAGAAAGGCAGCAGGACTGGGAAGCGCAGAAAGAGGCAAGGATCCGGAAGTTGGAAGAAAAGATCTTAAGATGAAAGGCTTCAGAGAGTAGGACTTTAAATGAAGCCGAGCAAGCTTCGGAAGAAGAAACTTTTTTTTGAAGAAATCAAATCTCTTCTTGTGGAGTTGGACAAATGCTCAGGTTAAGGGTGAAAATATCATCGCCCCTTTTTATTATGAAATAAAGTTCGGTTGAAGAATGGGTCTTGACAAACTAGTCCCTCGAGTTGTCTTGCAGATTGAAGGTCCAGCCGGAGAAAAATCACAACCACTTGCTGTTGTTGCTAAGATTCCTTGCTACAGGTTAGTTCATCCTACGCCGAAACCCTCATTTCCCTTTGTTTAGTCGACACTTTCAACTACCCAAAACCTTCCTTTTCCTACCCTAAAACCCTCTTCACTCCCTACCTTTTAGCAACCACCCATCAAGAAATCTCCTGCTTTATTTTGATGCAAAACCAGCTCTAAAACATAGTCATACAGAACCCTTGTTTACTCACCAAAAGACCCCTTTGAAACCTCATGAAAACAATCTAGAGTTTTTGGCGTTTTACACCGCCCAAAAGCCCCCTAAACTATAGTCATCCATGAACCCTTAAAATTTTAGACATCTTTAACCCAAAGAAACCCATAACCGAATCGCATCCATTCCCTTCACTGATTTATTCTTGATTCTCTTCAACCTCCCTACACCACCAACCCCAGTTTGCAATAACTACCTCCCTACACCACCAACCCTAGTCTACAATAACTACGTCCCTTAACTAATATGTCCTTCTACCTTAGCCAAACACCCACTTAGGGAACCTTTAACTTCCATTCTTTAAACCCTAAGAATCCCACCAATCTATTCTTTAACTTCCAACCATACATTTTCATCTTGATAAACTTCATTAGATTACCTATAGGATTCCATTAGTTTTACATCCTCTTTAGCCCCTTTCAACTGACCTGACCACAGTTTCTCTTCTTCTTTTTTTCTTTTTTTTTTTGAAATTATCCTTTCAACAGTTTCATGTGCCCTTTTCAACCTTTCCACGTCCCTTTTCCTCCCTTTTCCTCTTTTTTTCCTTGGGGTCCGTTCTGTTGTGCTGCTTGTTTGGGAAAAGAAAAGGAAATGATGTGGCAAATGGAAAGGAATTGGAAAAGAAATGGAAAGGAAAAGGGGTGGTATGTGTGTTCTGTTGCCTGGAAACTGTAAGAAAAATAAACAGAAAATATAAAATGGAGTGTTCTATTGGATAGGAAGCGTAGGGAAAGTTTACTAACTTTAAAATAGATATTATATGAAACCAATGTTTGGCAATCTATGCATCCAAAATTAAATACCAATGTCTTTAATATTAGAGTAAAATATCCAGACAACCTCGTTTACAAGTTTTTCTTAAAGTTTTTTAAGTATCAAAAGTATAATAAAAAAAACCAAGGCTTCGTTATATTGAGAAAAGCAGAAGAGCGAAGCCGAGAGAGGGGATGGGGGAGATTAGGGTTTAATTTCGTCGTTTCTCGTCTCTCCTTGTGTTAGAGAGGAACTTGGTAGGGATGCTTATGTTAAATGGGGTATTGTGGTGGCTTGAGAAGAGAGACGGGATAAAAAAATCCTTGTTATGCTCCCACACTTGGATAAAAATAAATCAATGCAAAACCAAGCACTTCATCCACTTTCATCTTGTTCTTCTCTACAAATTTATGAACCCATTCACCCAAATCAAGTGCCCATATTTGCAAATTTGCAAGAACACTAACCAATTTCACATATTTGGACAGTAGATCCAACATCTGCATGTCGCAAAATATTTCCAAGGCCTCCTTGAAGAAACCATTTTGTGCATACCCAACTATCATTCCATTCCAAGATACCACACTTACGTGAGGCATTACAACAAACAGTTTTCGAGCTGATTCAAAAGCCCTTATTCTGATAAACCCATCAATCATGACATTCCACACAACAATAATTCCTTCTCTTCTCTTGTCAATAACATACAAAAACTCTCTCAATTCAACACTCCCTTAGAACAATTGTTGAGCATCATCCATGATACCACAAATGACATACATCTTAATGAGGTTGCTAAGAACAAAGTCGTCTTAATTCAATCCATGTTTGATAATCTGACAGTGAATATGTTTCCCTTCTTTAATTATCATGACTGGAGCACATGTTTTCAACACTGATGGAAAAGTATACTGATTGGGTTTGAAAAATTCGTTAGGAAGCATTTGATAATAAATTAGTATGGTCGGTTGTTCTCGGAAAAAACTCATATGATGGCGTTCCGGGAATAGCAGTTAGGTTCTTCCACCTAGGTGCAAACCATACGAGCGCATTAGAGATCACGGTGATCTGAGAGTGCTTAGAATTGTAGGGTTTGGGCAGCGGCAAAGGGATGTCGAACTCATCCGGTCTTGATCTCTCAGGCATCATGCTGCTGCCAATCTTTCGTGGTTTTGCAGGCTTGAATTTCGGGGAATGGAAGGAGGAGAATCAGGAAAAGGGTAAAAGCGTGGGGAGTTTTTGGGTGAAAATGTGAGGAGTTTTGGAATACTGACATTGTGAGGAAGAAGATGCAAATTGGAAAAAATGTAGAGAGTCGAAAGGTCTCTGTCATTGGATGTCAATTAGAATGGCACCAACCATATCAAAGAGAGAGACGTAAGTGAAGGTGACAAAGGCGATGGCAAAGCGAGTCCAGGAACAGGAGGAGGGAGGGGACGGTGTTAAGAGGGCAAGTACGAAAGCCCAATTTCTTACTCGTGATGGGAGGTGAAGACTCATATTTGTTGCCCGCGATCAAAAGATTTTCCATGGATTTTGGGTTCTTTCCACTGCTGAGAAGCGGAAAGATGGGCAGGGATTTTAGGGCGACACGTCATCCGGCACGGAACACAGGTCAGATGGAAAGTTCCACGATTTTAAACAACAGAACGACCACTTAACGCAAATTCCACGGAAAAGGGGGTATTTTCCAGTTCCTTTTCCGCCCAAGTATGACAATAGAACACACCCTTAGTTTTCCTCCCTTTTTCCATTCTCTTGCCTTTAATTCAACTCTAACCATAACCTAAGCTTTCGCTACGCCTACGGTGCATCAATTTGGATATCAAAGCTTCCGCTACTATGCCACTCTGCATAACTTGATATCAAAGATTCAATCCGCTGCCTACTCTACATTATTTGGTATCAGAGCTTCAATCAGTTGCGCCCACTCTGCTTTAACAAAGCACTCTCACACTCACATTTCCTCTCTTTTTTTTCCTTTCCTCGCCTCCTCTCTATTGCCACACATCTTGGTCGTAGGTTATGGGGGCTTTTATATCTAGGTTTTCCAAAACCTACGAAGAAAAATCCTTTCCCATTTTAGCTTCCGAACACAACCCACAACTAAAAGTCAAAATACAAAAGAGATAGTGGGAAACAAGGCAACTTTCCCAACAATCTCCACCTTGGCTTGTTTCACATCTACTTGAAGATTTTCCAATGATGTCACCACAGGTCTGTTGTCACCGCAAACCACAATTGGCCTTCCGAAGTATTAGATACACACCATCGAATCATCTTAGTACTGACTCCAGTTGACTCGATCAACACGGCCAATGCACGTATAGCTACCAAATCTCCTCCTTCTAAAAACCCCTTTTTTCTAATAAAGACAAAGATTTTTAGTGATCAATGATGTCATTTTTTTATCGCATTCATATTCTAAACAAGAATTCAGAAGTACTCTTCTCGTGGAAGAAAATCCATCAGGAAAAGAAAGCCACAATTGAAGCATCTTGGCCATGGGAAGGGGATAGCTGAGGTGGGCCCCTTCTTAATTCTAGCTTCTCGTCCAGGCGGACTAAGATACTAAGGTGGATTGGAACATTTTCCTTGAACTCCAGACCATCAAGCTCCGATCTCCACCCCCTTTCACTGACATAAAATTTCAGAACTCACGTATCAATTCCATGTGTTTTCAATTGAAAGGGGACTTTCCGATATTCTTCTCAATTGTCCTTGTGAGATATTTATCTATTCTAGAGAGGTAGATTGATCAATTTTATACTTTTTTATAATCATACTTTACCTAAATGAATGACCTAAACAAAGCATTCGATTATTCCAATGCAAGTTTTCATATGGGTTCCAATTCATGAAAAGGCATACATGATTGGATTTGTTCATTTTCTAGGATGCTTTCCAAAGATGAAAAGGGTATAATGGCATTTCAAGCACTTACTGTATCATTGTTGTTCACATGAGAACTTACGCAATTTGATAGTTGAATGAGGCCAACAAAAGAGACATAAATGTTCATTTACTTTTCTTTTCTTTTTCTTTTTCTTTTCTTTTTTTTTGAATGGTATAAATGTTTCATTTACTTCTTTGTGATTTTATAAAATATGGAAAAGGTCATTTTCCTTGAGATATGTGATCACAAGGCATATGCAGATTGTTTACTTATAAATTTAAATTGTTTTTTTTTTTTTGAATGGTAGCAGTTTCATTAAATGAAATACAAAGAGTGAGATGGTCCACCAAAGAATATAAGAAGGAGAAATAGAAAAGAAGATACAGATAAGAAAGGGAAAAAGATCAAGGTGGAAGAAAATCGAACATCTTCATATCCGATTTTTAAACGCCCTCCCTAGCAAGCTTGTCAGCCACACTATTGGCAGATCTACGAACATGGATGAAAATAATAGATGATCCAAGCACCCGATCAAAAATCTCATCTAAGAGGCAAATCTCCACGGAGAGAATGCTGATCTGCAGAGCCACCTAATGACGTTCTTGGAGTCTCCTTCCACAATGACTTGATCCAAAGACTATCTGACTCCAAACTTTGTATACCCTGATATACAACTCTCACCTCCTCTTCACTCGCATCTGCTACCCCAATAGGACCTAAGAAAGCCCAAATGACCTTGCCGCAAGAGTCTTTAAGAACACCGCCAATACCTGTAGGACCGGGATTCCCAAGACTCTAGCCGTCAAAATTAAGCTTAAGAAACCCATTGGGAGGAGCCGCCCACACTTGAACAATCTGAGGACGCCTTTCACTGAAACATACCTCCTTCCAACCCTCCCACAAGTCGAAAGCCGAGACGAAACGAAAGGCAGGAAAGACTCTCACCCAGGCAATAGACAAAGCAAACACCTTAATAAATAAGAAGTGCGAAGATTTGGCAATACCGACGAAAACTTTGCAATTTCTCTTTTTTCCAGATAACCCATAGAGTAGCTAACAAACAAATGTTCCAAAGCATTTTTCCCCTTTTACTTCCAAGGAACCATCTCCCAACTCACCAAAAGGTCAGAAAGAGAAGAAGGAAAAACCCAAGCAATTCCGAACCTTGAAAGGATACTGCTCCAAACCTCTTTAGCCACCTTGCAATGAATGAAGATATGGTCTATCGATTCCCCCACCTCTAAGCACAGCGGGCAATGATCCGCTAACCACATTCCCCTTTTCCTTAGAAAATCAATTGTTTGGATGCGACCACTACAAGTAGCCCATCCAAACAAGCGAACTCTAGGAGGAGCTTGAATCGTCCACGCTTTAGCGGATATGGGAGGCTCGGAACAAGGCACAAGCTGATTATAGAAGGACTTGACATAGAACACTCTAGAAGAGTCCCGGATCCATACCCTTTTATCCGCCCCAGTTGAAATAACATAGCACCATTCTAGCAACTCCAAGAGTTTAGAGACTGAATCTAATTCCCAATCAAAGAAGTTTCTTCTAAAGCCTTGCTTCCAAACAACTCTGATCCCACTTGTCTCAAAACATTCTTTGACTAGAGCCTCTTTATGCGCCGCAACGTCAAACAAAGAAAGAAAAATAATTTTAAGAGGATCAGGGGAGCACCATGCCTAATGCCAAAATTTAATTCGATCTCCAAAATATACCCTGAATCTTGTTCCGTGAATAAACCTATGGCTGATTCGCATTATATCACGTCACACCATAGACCCTTGCTTCCTATAGCAGTCATTAGCTTCCCAATGCCCTATTTTAGATCTATATTTGCTTTATTTACTTTAGCCCAAAGTTGGGATCATGGTTTTAAATTTCGACCGAAATTTCGAATTTTGGTCAACAGCGAAACCGAAATTGGCAAAACTCGAATGGTACCGGATTTCAGCCGAAATTTCGTCCGAAATTTTTTCGGTTTTTTATATTTCGTCTGAAATTTCAAGAAAGTCAACCCAAAAATCTCAAATTTATTAATTATACAGCATTTTTCCCGAAATTGCCGAAATTTGGTCTTAAATAATATATTGTTTTTTAATGGTGTACCCGCTGAAATTTCGGTTTCTGTGAGGGCCGAAACGATTTCCGAAACCGAAATTTAAAACCATGGTTGGAATTGCTCCACTCCAGATCTCCAAAGCCATTTACCCAGAAGTGCAAGATTCACCTCTCTGATTCTTCTAATCCCCAGCCCCCCTCATTTAATCAGCTTGCATACCTTTTCCCACCTCACCAAAGGAATGCCCTTATCCCCCTCTGATCCCCCCCAAAGAAAGTGTCTTTGAATCTGCTCGATATGATTCACAATGTATATAGGACATTTAAACAACGCTAGATGATATATGGTAATGTTTGCCAACACTGCCTTGATTAGAGTAACTCTTCCTCCTTGATTAGAGTAACTCTTCCTCCCCGCGATAAGAGATTTCTCTTCAACGTATCTAATCTTCTGGCTATTCTCTCCACAATAGAATCCCAAAAAAGCTTTTTGGGGAGGCCCACCCCTAGAGGGAGGCCAAGATAAGTAGAAGGAAGCTGATCCAACCTGCACCCCAATATACTGACTAAGTGCAGAGCTAGTTGAGGATCAATGTTCAAAGCAAAGATTCTAGACTTATGGAAGTTAGATCTTTGACCAGTTATCGGTTCATAGCACCGAAGGATAGCCTTCAAATTCAAAATCTGTGAAAGATTAGGGGCACAAAATAGAAAAGTATCATCAACAAACTGTGTGTGAGATACCTCCACACCATTCTGACCAAATGTGAAGCCTTCAATCAACCCAGAAGATCTAGCCTTTACCATGACGGCTCAAAGTCTCGGCGACGATAACAAATAAGAAAGATTAAAGGGGATCTCATTAGCGCAAGCCCTGGGAGGATTTGAAAAAACCTCTAGGAGAACCATTTATAAGCACCGAGAACCAAGCCAAAGAAAGACAGCTTCTTATCCACACTCTCCTATGATCTCCAAAGCCATCCTCCCAAGCAGATTATCTAGGTACGCCCACTCCACCCGATCATAGACTTTTTCCATATCTAACTTATAAATGATACCCCCAGCGCCAAATCTAGAGACAAAATCAGCCGCCTCATTTGCAATCAATTAACAATCCAGAATCTGTCTCTAACTAACAAAAGCACACAAACTATCAAAGATAATCAAGGGAAGAAGCTTTTTGAGCCGCTCTGCTAATACCTTAGCTAAAACTGTATAAACAGTCTACGAGGCTAATAGACTGAAAGTCTGAAACCCGGCGGCTCCCTTCACCTTAGGAGTTTAAATTCTTTATTTTCCAGCCTTTTACATACCGATGAAGTTGAACCTTGTTCATATGCATTTGCAACCATGCATGTTGAACATAGGGAGCCACAACTCATAGTAATAAATGTCCATGTTACATTGAGGCATACTTTGAGTTTAATAAAAAGGCAAACTACCCTAATAGGAAAAATGTTCAACAAATTTGATTATGTAGTTTATGGCTGTGTCCCAAGGCCTTAGCATACAATGGATTGGAAAAACATTGTATCCTTATAACATAGTAAAATTGCTATGAAGCCTTTTTTAATGGCGCTATGAAGCTTTGTGATGGCATGGACTTTCTAATACTAGCCCTCTCCACCACAAGGTGGCACACATGTACAGCAATTAGGGCTATTGATCCGGTGGACAAAGTCGATGGCCATGACCGAAAAATCAAAAAAAAAAAGGACAACCTGAACCACTTGACTGCCATGACTTTTGCATGAACTTGCACCTTTTTTGCTTAACTTTTTCAACCATCCCCTTGCATCCCATTGTCCAAAGGCTAAGATTAGTTTGATTGGTGTGGGATCAATGGATCTGTATTGGTTTCCAATGGGTGTGAAATCAACCCAATTCAAGCACAAGATAAGCTCAAGTTTATCAGGACCATAACAAAGTCTAAACAAGTTCTCATATATCATGTGTTACAAGACACTCCAAAATAGAAAATATCACAACAACCTTTTTAACCCTACATCATCTACTCAAGTAACAGCAAGCAATCATATATTCATCAACATGGACTCAATATTAAGCAATCCTATTACCCTGAGGACATTCATAGCATTCCAATATTAAGACTGTGAAGTAAATTTCAACACTCAATATATTAAACAAAAGATGCAATTTGCACCACCACAGAACCAACTCAGATCATCATATCTATAAGTGGATTAGGAAAAAAAAATGACAATATGAAAAAGGAAAAGGACCTGTAAAACATAAAAAGTAACATATTGCATGTTAACAGAAGAAGAGTGTAAAAAACACAGTATCCACCATAAACACAGAAGAAAAACTCGGAAAATGAAAAAAAAAAAAAAAAAAAAAACAAGAGAATGAATATAAATCATGCCAAGAAACTAGGGTTTTGTGGGGAAAAAGAAGAGAACAGAAATAGAAGGAGAAAAGTTAAGTAAAAAGATGAGGGTTTGAGAAAATAAGAAGAAATGAAAGTGGGTTACCTTTGGAAATCTGCTGGGGAGTAGAGACTGAGAGATTGTGGTGAGTATTGGCATTGATTCTTTCGGCCATGATCGTTCCAAGTTCAGAGCTTTGAAATGCAGAAGAAGAAAAAAAATAGTTCTTCTTCTCTCTACTGTTCGGGAAAAAAGGTAGGGTTAGAGACACGAAGGATATAGGCGGGGGGATAGAAGTGAATTACTTCACCATCGGCTTATGTTAGCATTTACCCCAATATTTATGTTCGGTAAACGCTTTTTTCACTCCTACTGTAGGATTATGCGCCCCCTGTTAACGTGATTTGACATCAAAAACTTTAACAAGGGGCGTATAATCCTACAATGGGGTGAAAGAATCATCTCACTTACGTTTCACCAAAAATAGTGAGGAACAATCCTTCCTTATTGGATAATAATCTAACCGTTCAAATTGTGGAGATTTTATATTGTGTGAGCATTTTTTAAAAATTACTGTATGGACCACATCATAGGATGATCCAAACCGTCCATGTGATGGGCCACAACTTAAATAGGTTGTGCCGCAAAAGTCACATTTCTAAAGGATGATCATATCCCTCCGATCTATAGAGGTTTCCATAATATGCAGTTCCTCTATAGATCAGAGGGTTGGGATCATCCTATGGAAATTATTTTTTCGGCACAACCTATTTGCGTTGTGACCCATCACATGGACGGTCTGGATCATCCTATAGTGTGAGATGATATTTTCGACCCCTTTGTTAAGTGTTAACGTGAATTGTGGGCAGACTTTAGTGCTTTTCGAGGTCAAATCACGTTAAAAGGAGGCGCATTATCCTAAAGTGGGGTGAAAAAATAGTGGAGACAGGATATCATTGCCGAAGAATGCTTCTCCTTCTTTCATGGCCCCACTTGACATATGGATATGGTGATCAGCACCATTCATTTGGTGCATGATGCCTTGTGCAATGATCAAAACTATTCATCTGTTCGTTCTCACAATCGGTGGACCACGCCACAAAACAATCCTTCCTTATTGGATAATCTAATCGTTCAAATTGTGGCCTAGAAAATGGATAGTTTAGAGCAATAGCAAAAATTGACGGATGGAAGTGATTTCGTAGTGGGAATGAGTGGTTTGGATCACCAAATTAGCTCGGGCCCAAGTGAATAAAGGCCTATTTGTTTTAGATTATGACAACCGATTGCAGACTCCCCAACATATTATTGGACCTAAAATTGAACTAAATTTGAGTCCAATAATCGGTTGGGGACTCTACAATCGGTTGTCATAATCTAAAACAAACGGTGCCTGAGTGGTGTGATCTCATAGCATCATAGCAGGCTATAAGATGGACACTCTTGATTGCTGAAGAGGCTAAAAGAAGGATAAGCACGCAAAAATTATTAGGGTGTGATGGGGTGTAAAAACGGCAGCCTATTAGCTGCCGACACGTGTCTTGAGGGGGGCCCACCGCAGACCCCGCGTCAGCAGGGGTATTTTGGTAATTACCGTAGAGTAGGTGAGCTTGGACCTATAGCTGGTCGACACCTGTCTTGGAGCATTAACTCCCCAACTACCCCAATTTTTCTCTATAAAAGGGCTTCCAAAGCTCATAAATCAGGAACACAGTTCATCCGGACGCTATTTCCTTCACTTCAGCTCCTCGGGCCCTCCAGCTCGGCTCTTACGTCACTGTCATATCTGTTAACCGATTTCGGGCCTAACATGGTGCCTCATAATGGTAGGATGTGCAACGATAATGAAATCTTTTAGGGACGTATGCCTCTTTCTTTATCAAGTTGTCTCCCTACCTTCGATAGTTAAATTTAATTTTGGGAAATGATATCAGTGCTCCAATGTTTTGATATTGAGCTCAAGTTTCTTGTCTTTAAGTATATAAGGGCTCCAATGTTATGATATTGACGCTCAATTTTCTTGTCTTTGAGTATTTGAAGGCTGTCAAAAGGCTCTCACAACCCTTTAAATACTAAAAGACACGAAACTTGAACGCTAGTATCAAAGCATTGGAGCGCTAATATCATTTACCTTTAATTTTAGGTGCAGACTTCAAGTGCAAATGTGCAAATGTGCGACGGGATTTAAATGAGTAAGAGAATAAATCCAGGGAAATGATAACAGCACTGTCATACCTTGAATATGAAAAAAACACTACTAAAACGGGATCTTGTGGTGAAATTAAAGGAGGCGTGAAAATGGCTGCGATTTTCACTTACTATTTTTTGTCTTGTGCGGAAAAGATCTCACTTCCTTTGTCTTTTGCAGATGGATACATAGATTTTATAATCTAAGATTGTAAAACCTTTCATTTTAAAAGTTAAAACTTGGAATTTATAAGCTAAAACATGTGATTTACAATCGTGAAAATGTACAATCCACGTTTTATGTTATAAAATGAGGTTTTAGCTAGTAAATTCTAGATTTTACCTTGTAAAATCCAGGATTAGAAAACACTTGTATCAAAGTGGCCCGTCCATAAAGATTCTATCCTATTGGTGTGACATATTTAAGGAAAGTGGAGGACGAAGGATAACAACACTCCTACTATGGACATTTGGAAGAATGGTTGAACATGAGTACGAATTAGACCCTTCGCCTAGAGCACATAGGTACCCATAGGGCTGCAACAGGGTTGGGTCGGGTTTTTCAAAACCCTAGCCCAACCTTGGATCCCATTATCTCGGCCCTAACCCGCCCTGACCCTAAGTCAGGGCCGAAAAACCTCAACCCATTGGCCGCCCTACAGGGGCCCACCCCTAATTGGCCCTGATTGGGCCGTTCCAGACCGGGCTGGCCCTGATTGACCCTAGTGCAAATACCTGTTAAGAATGCCAAAAATAAAGCAACTACATATCATATAGAACAAAATGAGAAATGGAACAAAATAAGACAATATGAATTCAACAAAATGATGGGCAGCAGAGACAATCAATTAATAATTATAATCTAAAGAAACATCAATTCAAGATAATAGAAAACATTAGCCAAAGAAACATGCACAAATGGTTCAATTCTATAATAGAAAACTTAGGGTCGGGTCGGGCCGGGCCGGACCGACCCGAGGTATTAACCCTAAACCCAACCCAACCCTGACTCAGGGCCTAGAAAATGAACCCTTACCTGCCCTCAGGGTTGGAAAATCCAGCCCAGACCCTGTTCGGGCTCAGGGTGGGTCAGGGCTGACAGGGCAAAACTTGCACCCACATACATAAATTCATATGGAAATAGCTACAAAGGCTCCAATAGAAAATTATTGTTCTAAGACATTGAAAACTTGATTTAGCACCATGACTACATCCGAAAGCTTCCAAAATGGGGGGAAGAGTCATGCGGCATAGAAAGGTAATTGGTTTGCTTGTGAAATCGTGTGACAAATTTTTTTTTTTTTTTTTTTTTGAGGGGTTGGGAAAGTTCCCTTGTTTCCCAGGGTACTCATTTTAAGTGGGAAACAAAAAAAAGAAAGAAATGTTTTTTTATGTTTTCTAGAAACCCAGTATAAAGCCTATTTTACTGACATGACCAAAAGTGTGGAAGGCAAGAGAGAGGTGTTTCTCTCTCTTTTTTTTTTTTTTTTTTGATAGGTAAGCTGGGGTTAGGCAAGACCCCTACCAGATATCATTAAAAAGATAGAAACATAATAAGGGGGGCTAAGAGGCCAGAACAAAAGGGCTGACATGCCAGGCTTCAGCCCTTACAATCTAAGATACAATGATCCATTCATGTCTTCAATTACAGCTAAGAGGAGGCTTTGAGTAGCCAAAAAAACAATGGAAGGAAAGCCTTTGTGTGGGTAATTCCTTTTTGACAGTTGATCCGCAGGGCAGCTTCCTTCTCTCCAAGAATGGGATATTCGCCAACTCAGATGTTCCAGATAGCTTCTGATTTGTCTAAGGTGTTTCTCTCTTAGTGGATGCTTGCGAGAGAGAGAGAGAGAGAGAGAGAGAGAGAGAGAGAGAGAGGTTTCGAAGTTTCTTACCGAGTTTCTTCTTGGATTTTCTCTTGGGATTTGTCTCGAGATTCTCTCTTGGTTGACGAGCAAGGAAAGGATTGCAGTTTACAAGTTCACGAGTTTGCAGATTAAATATGAAAGGCGCAATGGAAAGAAATACGTACAGCAGAAGCGTTAAGTCGCGTAATAACAAAAAAATTCTTCACCATGCCTTTAGACCATGATCCTAGTTACTAGATTGCTTTGGCGATGAATTAAAATTCTTGAGATTTAGAAAACATTACCAAAATATTATCAAATTGATAATCGTTGTTTGATCAACTCCCCGCTTGGCGATTGGGTTGGGTCGTACATAGACAATCAACACAGAGCCACAGCCTAAGAGTCGTCCTTTGAATGAATTTTGATATTCAGAAATAAAACACTATCATCATGGGTTTGTCGTTATCGAAAGGAAGACGTTGCGTATGGACCGTTGTTGAAGGGAGAAGATTGTGGAAATGAGTTGCCATTCCAAACAAGGTTTGAACGCTGCCGGTGATGGCAGCTTGCTTGGAGGTTAAGCCAGAGATGGGTGTCGGCGGGGCTAAGAAGAAGAAAAGGCCATAGACGTTAGGTGGGAGATAGAGAGACCTAAAAATTGGTAATAATTGAGATTTCGGGAGATTTTTTCCCATTTAAAGTCAGCCAGGTGGGAGAAATTTTAAAACCCACCAAGAGGCGAGATTTTCTCACTCGTAGCTTCGACTTAAAAATAGCAATAGCTTAGATTTCGGGAGATTTTTCTCATGATTGTTATTTTTCTTCCCATTTCAACTCAGCCATATGGGAGAATTTAGAAAACCGACTAAGGGGTGAGATAGGGGTGCAACTTGGGTCGTGCTTGACCTGACCCGCATCGACCCGACCCGAAAAATAACATGGGTCGGGTTTAGAAATCTTGGGTCTGGGTTTTAAATTGGAAAACCTGACTCAATCTTGGGTATGGCTGGGTTTAAAGAAAAAAAACCGGAAACCGGAAACCCGACCCGACTCATATGGGTATACTGTGACTTTCTTAAATATCTCTTGAATAACATAGCAAATTATTTTCCAATATATTGATGCGATTATTTTCATTGAGGTGATCACGTCTATTACGTGAAAATATAGTGTCCTTCTTAAATTTATACACTCGATCACATAAGTTTAGAGAATTTGGGTGTGGAGATTTTTTTTTTCTGCATTCTTTAAGTTAGTCACTGTCCTACACCAAACAATGAAAACCCGACCCGAGAAACTATCTTGGGTAGGGTCGGGTTTACAAATCTCGGGTTTTCCTATAAAAAATTAGACCCAACCTAACCCGAGATTATTCTCAGGTAGGGTACGGTTTTGGAAAACCCAACCCGAGTTGCACCCCTAGGGTGAGATTTTCTCTTACTTAACTACCATTTTAACTCAACCATGTTGAATTCAAAAACCGACTAATTAACCTATTTTGTTCCTGATTTTATGGGATTTAAGGGGTTGGAGTGGGAAGGAGGTCACGAACTCAGGCAGGGCCAAATTTTTATGATCTCAAAATCATTTTAGAAGTACCATTTAATTGGAGGGAAAAGATGAATAGCAAACGGAAAGAAACATGCATAGTATATATTATATACAAAATACCTATAATTTTTAGAAAGTAACTAAAATACTCGTATCTCATACAAAATGACCAGAATACCCTTATCTCATGGAAATTAACTAAAATAACCCTACATCATAGAAAATGATCAAAATTTACACAAATTGTGTGTAATAGCAGGTTTGAGAAAAAAATATAAAAATAAAAACTGAGGGTAAAAAATATAAAAATAAAAATTGAGGGTAAAAAATATAAAAAATCATATAACACTCTTATTTCATAGGAAATGAGAAAAATACTCATCACATAAAAATACCAAAGTACCCTTATCTCATAGAAAATGATGAAATTATCCTTACCGTGAAAATGACCAAAATAACTCTATCTCATAAAAATACAAAAGTACCCCTATCTCATAAAAAAATCCCAAAATACCCCTAATCCCTCGGACGGTTGGGTGAAAATATTAGGGTATTTTGGTTATTTTCTAAAATATAAGGGTATTTTGCTAATGTTTTCAATTTTGTAAGATATGGGTATTTTGATAATTTTTAATGATGTACATGTATTTTGGTCATTTTTCATGATAAGGGTATTTTGGTCATTTTCATGAGATAAGGGCATTTAGCCACTTTCTTTGGTGTATGGGTATTTTGGTAATTTTGATGATTGGGCTCTTGCTATAATGCCCTTCACTTCTTCATTTCTCTAGATAACTTATTCCTTTTTAATAGAGAAAATGACCAAAAAAAAGGTCTTTATTATGATAATGACGTGTCCAGAGGGGAGATTTGAAAATGACTAATATTGAGTGATAGTGACTTGTTTGGGTGTTTTAAGACCAAAGTACCCCTCAGTTGAATTTATTTTTTTACTTTGGGAATGAGTAAAAAGATATTTTCACCTCTCTCTCTCTCTCTCTCTCTCTCTCTCTCTCTCTCTGTCGCAATCACCGGCCTTTCTCTCTCTTTACTCTCTCTCTCTCCGGCACTCTCCGTCGACGGCACGGCACCCTCTCTCTCGACCTCTCGACGGCCCTCTCTCTCGACGGTACCCTCTCTCTCTCCGGCCCTCTTCGTCGACGGCACGGCACCCTTTCTCTGGACCTCTCGACGGCCCTCTCTCTCGACGGTACCCTCTCTCTCTCCGGCCCTCTTCGTCGACGGCACGGCACCCTCTCTCTCGACCTCTCGACGGCCCTCTCTCTCGACGGTACCCTCTCTCTCGACGGCCCTCTTCGTCGACGGCACGGCACCCTCTCTCTCGACCTCTCGACGGCCCTCTCTCTCAACGGCACCCTGTCGCTCTCCCTCTCTCATAGGTTGGTACTCTCTCCCTTTCCGTTTTTTTTGGGATTTTAGGGTTTTGAAAAATTAGGGAAACCAAAAATTAGGATTTTAGGGAAACCAAATTTTTGGAAAACCAAATTTTTAGGATTTTAGGGAAACAAAAAATTAGGGGTTTTGAAAACAAAAATCAGTTTGAAAATCAGTTTTCTGAAAACCCCTAATTTTTAACCCCTAATTTTTTAGTAAACCTATGGTTTAAAGTCCTAAAGGTTGGTTTAAACCCCTAAGTTTTTACTAAATGTATGGTTTAAAGCCCTAAAGGTTGGTTTAAACCCCTAATGTGTTACTAAATCTATGGTTTAAAGCCCTAAAGGTTGGTTTAAACCCCTAATGTTTTACTAAATCTATGGTTTAAAGCCCTAAAGGTTGGTTTAAACCCCTAATGTTTTACTAAATCTATGGTTTAAAGCCCTAAAGGTTGGTTTAAACCCCTAATTTTGTACTAAATCTTTGGTTTAAACCCCTAAATGTTCGTTTAAACCCCTAATGTTTTACTAAATTTATGGTTTAAAGCCTTAAAGGTTGGTTTAAACCCCTAAGTTTTTAGTAAATGTATGGTTTAAAGCCCTAAAGGTTGGTTTAAACCCCTAATTTTTTTACTAAATCTATGGTTTAAAGCCGTAAAGGTTGGTTTAAACCCCTAATTTTGTACTAAATCTATGGTTTAAAGCCCTAAAGGTTGGTTTAAACCCCTAATGTGTTACTAAATCTATGGTTTAAAGCCCAAAATGTTGGTTTAAACCCCTAATGTGTTACTAAATCTATGGTTTAAAGTCCTAAAGGTTGGTTTAAACCCCTAAGTTTTTACTAAATGTATGGTTTAAAGCTGTAAAGGTTGGTTTAAACCCCTAATTATTTACTAAATCTTTGGTTTAAAGGCCTAAAGGTTGGTTTAAACCCCTAAATGTTCGTTTAAACCCCTAATGTTTTACTAAATTTATGGTTTAAAGCCTTAAAGGTTGGTTTAAACCCCTAAGTTTTTACTAAATGTATGGTTTAAAGCCGTAAAGGTTGGTTTAAACCCCTAATTTTTTACTAAATCTATGGTTTAAAGCCGTAAAGGTTGGTTTAAACCCCTAATTTTGTACTAAATCTATGGTTTAAAGCCCTAAAGGTTGGTTTAAACCCCTAATGTGTTACTAAATCTATGGTTTAAAGCCCTAAATGTTGGTTTAAACCCCTAATGTGTTACTAAATCTATGGTTTAAAGTCCTAAAGGTTGGTTTAAACCCCTAAGTTTTTACTAAATGTATGGTTTAAAGCCGTAAAGGTTGGTTTAAACCCCTAATTATTTACTAAATCTTTGGTTTAAAGGCCTAAAGGTTGGTTTAAACCCCTAAATGTTCGTTTAAACCCCTAATGTTTTACTAAATTTATGGTTTAAAGCCTTAAAGGTTGGTTTAAACCCCTAAGTTTTTACTAAATGTATGGTTTAAAGCCGTAAAGGTTGGTTTAAACCCCTAAGTATTTACTAAATCTTTGGTTTAAAGGCCTAAATGTTCGTTTAAACCCCTAATGTTTTACTAAATTTATGGTTTAAAGCCTTAAAGGTTGGTTTAAACCCCTAATTTTTTACTAAATGTATGGTTTAAAGCCCTAAAGGTTGGTTTAAACCCCTAATTTTTTACTAAATCTATGGTTTAAAGCCGTAAAGGTTGGTTTAAACCCCTAATTTTGTACTAAATCTATGGTTTAAAGCCCTAAAGGTTGGTTTAAACCCCTAATGTGTTACTAAATCTATGGTTTAAAGCCCTAAATGTTGGTTTAAACCCCTAATGTGTTACTAAATCTATGGTTTAAAGTCCTAAAGGTTGGTTTAAACCCCTAAGTTTTTACTAAATGTATGGTTTAAAGCCGTAAAGGTTGGTTTAAACCCCTAATTATTTACTAAATCTTTGGTTTAAAGGCCTAAAGGTTGGTTTAAACCCCTAAATGTTCGTTTAAACCCCTAATGTTTTACTAAATTTATGGTTTAAAGCCTTAAAGGTTGGTTTAAACCCCTAAGTTTTTACTAAATGTATGGTTTAAAGCCGTAAAGGTTGGTTTAAACCCCTAATTATTTACTATATCTTTGGTTTAAAGGCCTAAATGTTCGTTTAAACCCCTAATTTTGTACTAAATCTATGGTTTAAAGCCCTAAAGGTTGGTTTAAACCCCTAATGTGTTACTAAATCTATGATTTAAAGCCCTAAATATTGGTTTAAACCCCTAATGTGTTACTAAATCTATGGTTTAAAGTCCTAAAGGTTGGTTTAAACCCCTAAGTTTTTACTAAATGTATGGTTTAAAGCCGTAAAGGTTGGTTTAAACCCCTAATGTGTTACTAAATCTATGGTTTAAAGCCCTAAATGTTGGTTTAAACCCCTAATGTGTTACTAAATCTATGGTTTAAAGTCCTAAAGGTTGGTTTAAACCACTAAGTTTTTACTAAATGTATGGTTTAAAGCCGTAAAGGTTGGTTTAAACCCCTAATTATTTACTAAATCTTTTGTTTAAAGGCCTAAAGGTTGGTTTAAACCCCTAATTTTTTAGTAAATCTATGGTTTAAAGCCCTAAAGGTTGGTTTAAACCCCTAATGTATTACTAAATCTATGGTTTAAAGCCCTAAAGGTTGGTTTAAACCCCTAATGTTTTACTAAATCTATGGTTTAAAGCCCTAAAGGTTGGTTTAAACCCGTAATGTTTTACTAAATCTATGGTTTAAAGCCCTAAAGGTTGGTTTAAACCCCTAATGTTGTACTAAATCTTTGGTTTAAACCCCTAAATGTTCGTTTAAACCCCTAATATTTTACTAAATTTATTGTTTAAAGCCTTAAAGGTTGGTTTAAACCCCTAATTTTTTCCTAAATCTATGGTTTAAAGCCCTAAAGGTTGGTTTAAACCCCTAATTTTGTACTAAATCTATGGTTTAAAGCCCTAAAGGTTGGTTTAAACCCCTAATGTGTTACTAAATCTATGGTTTAAAGCCCTAAAGGTTGGTTTAAACCCCTAATGTGTTACTAAATCTATGGTTTAAAGCCCTAAATGTTGGTTTAAACCCCTAATGTGTTACTAAATCTATGGTTTAAAGTCCTAAAGGTTGGTTTAAACCCCTAATGTATTACTAAATCTATGGTTTAAAGCCCTAAAGGTTGGTTTAAACCCCTAATGTTTTACTAAATCTATGGTTTAAAGCCCTAAAGGTTGGTTTAAACCCCTTAATATTTGAGAAATCAGTTGGTTTAAAGCAGTTGTTAACTTTTTTTCACCACATTCTGTTTCAACAGGTCGAAATCTGATTTAGTGGATTTGATTCCATCTTTTCCCCCTAGTGATCATCTCATCAAACCATGGTAATGCCTCCGTTATTCTTTTAGGCCTTGTATTTTTAAAAATGTTGTATATATATCTAATAATGGTTTGTTTTGCAGGCGTCTTATGCTACGTCGAGATGCTGCCCCTCTAAGTTTGACGAATTCTTCAGGTCCCTTGACTTGAGGAAAGCACATACCGATATGCTAGAGCGCGGCCCATTTGGGGCCTTGCTTAATTTGGAAGGTCTGAAATTGCACAAGGCAATTTTGACCGTCCTCGTGCGATGTTGGATACCCAAGTCAAGGGCATTTCAAATAGGTGGCATATTACTCCCCTTTGAGGTAAGGGATTTAGCATTGGCATTGGGCCTAAGCTTGGTAGGAGATAGAATACGAATAGACTGGGATTCGACAGAGGAGGTCGAAGGTTGGAGGTTTTCCGGTGCTTGGGCGAGATTTAGTGAGATTGCAGATGTTATAAGGGCGGAGTCGAGATCGGATGAGATTGCATCCGTCCACGCAACAGTGAGACATTTGTTGCTGCTTCTGTGCTGCTGTGTTCTTTTTGCCCGAGCTGACCCTGTGGATCACAGGACAAAATCCTGTCTCTTCCCTTACTTAGGAGCAGAGACCGTGGGAAGAATTGCTTGGGCATACCCTGTGTACGACTTCCTGGTAGACTCATTGGATTCATATTCGAAAAACGGGAAGACAGGATATATCACCGGATGCGCTATTGTGCTACAGGTGAAGAGTACATATATTATATACATGATTACTCTTTTGTAAGTTTGGTTTTTTCTTCTCTAAAGGCTGACTGTCTGTCTTCATTCCAGGTGTGGCTCTTTGAGCATACTACCTTGTGGGCACCTTCAGCACCAGATGCACATCCACGCCTATTAAAGTGGATCACAGGGATCGATACAAGGCGGACTGACCATGCAGCCTTTATCAAACAGATCCGTGATGGGAGGCTAAAGAAGACCCAGGTAAGACCTAGAGCGTCTGTACTCCCCTAGTACTCACTTCTTGTAACCGAGATTAACTATTTGATTTCAGGTTGTGAGGTGCCTACTACCTCTTCCTCGAGAAGAGGGCCTGCTATCTTTCACGGCAGATGAGGCTGATACTGTGATGGGAGAGGTAACGAAAATGACTCTCTTTCTTGCATAGGGTCGTTATATTCAAGTTATCTAAATTTTCTGTATTGTTGATACATTTATAAGAAAGAAGCTTCTGCGACCGCCCCAACAGTTGAGGAATGCCTCCAAGACATTCGGATTTTAGAGGAAGAAACGATAGCGTCTCTGAGTGATATGTTACGTAAGGTACTGAATTTTAAGTCTATATTCAATTACTATATAGTACATTCTCTGAGTGATATGTTAATAATTTTCCATTTCCACTTTTCAGAGGAGCATACCTTTTAAGGGGAGGACAGGGAGAAAAAGAGATGTTGATAGGGAAGTGAAGGAAGACCATGTGTCTATAAGCAAGGCTGATTTTGATTTGTTAGTGGAGAGGGTTAGAGACCTTGAAAGGAGGTCAGTACGACATGAAAATGAAATAGCCGAGCTTAAGAGGATCATTGCCTCGGGTGGAATGGAGGCCGAATCACAGGATGAAGGAAAGGGGGAGATGATGGAAGGGGATGACGGAGGGGTGGCCGAATCGCAGGATGAAGGAAAGGGGGAGATGATGGGACGGGATGACGGAGGGGTGGTAGTCATCCCCAGCCACGATTCGTTGGAGGAGGAAATAAAACGGAATGTCATTTCCATCCCCGACAGTCCACTGAAACCTGTGGCAAAAGTGATTTGGAGTATTGAGAGAGGAGTGAGGCTGCGTTTGAGGAAAACTAAACCCTCTAAACATACTACTTCGCCGTATACGGCTTTCGGGACTAAGAAGGTCAATGATAAAGCATTGCTGGTGGCAGACCCGCAATGCCATCGGTTGCTCCCAAAGCTTCTTGCGCTTCCCCCAAGGTAAATTGGATTGAAGCCCTTTTCCAAAACTATCATTTGTAAATCCTAAACTATCTAACCTTTGTAAATCCTAAACTATCAGGTGTTTTGCAGCGAACGAGTTATACAGGTCAACGACGACTTCCTGTGTGCCGAGGACTTGGTTATCCTTAACAACCCCAATGAGTGGTTAAGTTCTCCGGTAAATAATTTGGTTATTTATGCTAAAGCTGAATTCTTTCACCATCGATATTTGTCTCAAATCTCTATATGTTATTTTACGTAGATTATGAATGTATACGCCGAATATCTAAACGTTCGGGACGAAAATAAAAGAAAGCCTGCAGAAAGAGCCTGTGTGGCCATTACTACCTTCCTCTATGTAAGAATAGATAGTTTTTCATTCCCAATCACAAGTTATTTTTTAGAGGTGGTTGTTCACAAGGTTTGAATTTGTTTTCGTCACTCCATTAACTTCTCTTGTATTATGTTTTTAGGATTGTCTAACTAGCAAAGACTACACTGGCGGAGATAGTCTTATGAAGTATGTGAAACGATTAAACGACTACCCGCCGGATACCCTAAAAAGAGTCTTATTCCCGCTGCATGTCCCTAACCATTGGATTCTCCTGGTCCTCGATATGGTGGATGAGAAGTTCTACATCTTCAACTCCTTGCGAGAGCAGATCTACTATAGAGATGTTCTACCATTGGTGAGTTCGGGTCCCACTTTCCTTCCTTATATTTCAATGTATATAAAATCCTTAGCTTGTATGGATTGTTTTATAGATACGATACCTTGAACGGCTATACATAAGTATGTGGGACTTCGATGTAAGCAAGTTTAGAGTGGTGGAAGTCGAGAAGAGGCCCTTACAACTCAACAGGTAATAAAGTTCACTTAAAATCAGTTTGGAAGTTTAAATTTATTGTGGAAGAGCGTGGTCGATGATGTGTTGTTGTTTTGCAGCAATGATTGCGGGCTGTTTGTGCTTAAGGAGATGGACTGCCTCGCACGTGACGTTCCGCCTGAGTTCAGTCAGGCAGATATAGCGCTGATGAGACGACAATTGTTTGACGATTTCTTAGAAGGCCGGTGTGGCACGGTTCTGAACTTGTAGGAGTTCATGAACAGGCAGGCTTGGCGAGGTTGAATTCCATTTGAAATGTAGGTTTGTAAGAAAAAATATCCTTGTAATGTTTATATGTGGGTAAAGGCTCGGAAGAATTCGAAATCGTTTTTGATATCAACATTGTATTTGGTTTGTCTTTTTCTACCAACCAGCAGAAAATGCTGTTGTAAATAAGATAGGCTTTACACGGATATGTAAGTGGTACACATTCCAACACGAAAACATCTCATCTCTGTTGTTCTATATGTGGATCTTATCAAATACATGGATGATGGTTTTTACTCTATAAATTTGTTTTAGATTTTGAGATCCAATGTAAGCCGAAAGTTGATTACTTCAGTCGGTAATAAATTTGTGACCAATAATCAGTTTTGATCCCAGAATTCCGTGGCAAAAAATCAGATGACAAATTGTGGGCAATAATCAGTGAGAAATTTGTGAAAACATTAAGCAAGGAAAAAAAATTCGTCGGAACCTTACTGCGGAATTCCGAAAAATGCTTCGGAATTCCGCTTTATTTCTCGGAATTCCGCAGTACCCATATCCCAAACGTCGACATTCGAGTTGCGTACTGCGGAATTCCGCTATTTTTCTCGGAATTCCGCACTAACCGAAATGACAAAAAAATGTCTCGGAATTCCGAATGTTTTTTTCGGAATTCCGAGTTTCGGAACAGGCGCGCATAAAGAGTGGACCGACTCGTTTTTCTCATTTTTGTTTCTCCCTTTTTCTCCTCCATCTCATTTTGTTTTTTATTTTTTTTCCCCTAAATCCACCATCCATACTCCCTCCATCCTCGATCCTCTTCTTCCTTACGAAACCCTACATTCCTCTCCTAAACCCTACCCACACCATTTTTCTTGAAACCCTTTCCTCTTTCTCTCATTTTTCCATCTTTTAGGTGTCCCTTCCTCTTCTTTTCCCCAATCTCTCCTCTCCATCCTACATGCAACCCGTTTTTCTTCCTTCTCCCCCCTTCTTTCGTCATATTCTTCCATTTAGGGCTTCAAATCCCTCTTTTTCTCTCTTTTCTTTCCTTCTCTTCAAACCCTAATTTTCCAACCATGCCTAGAACGAAAAATCCTAAGTTTGGCCGTTCCTCCGGCGGGGACGATGAAGGACCATCAAGAAAGAGAGCCAAGGCTAAAGCTCCGCTTCGGGAAACTGAGTTTATTTCCGATTCATACTTCTCCTCCGCCCAAGCCAAGAAGACATGGCCAAAACTGGCTAATCGGGGCATCCTCACCGGCCGATTCATTGAGCCCGACGTTCTCCACCATTTCGACCTTCAAGCGCGATTTGATGTCGTTGGGTGGACCCAATTTCTTCATCTCAACGAGCTTGTCTACCCTCGGTTAGTTCGTCTTTTCTATACCAATCTCACTATCACTCCCTCTTACTTCGGAATTGAATCTCGTGTCAAGAACACCCCCATCAAACTCAATATTCATCAACTTGCTGAGATTCTCGCAATTAGTTCCGACGGCTTTGACCATTACTTTTGGCCAAGCAATGGAATCCATTCCCTCCCAGATCTTGATCACGACACTGTGTTTGGCCGAATTACGAAGCACTATCGGCCCAACATGCTTGTGCAAACTTCTCACCTCATACCCGTGGCCAAAATGCTTCATAACTTCATGTTCAACAACTTCACCCCACGCGGTGGCATGACCGATGCCATCCGACCCCTTGAGGCATACATCATATATTGCATCCTTGAGGGTCGCCGGCTTTGTCTACCATACATCATCTTTCGCTTCATATTCCAGACTCTTTCTCGACATCGCGCCTCATTGCCGTATGGCATGCTCCTTACCTGTGTATTTCGCCACTTCGGTATCACTCTGGAGAGTGAGGCAACCGACACTCCCACCGCTCCTTTTGATGATCGGACCTTCCGGCGCATGGCACTTGCGAATCAAGAAGTTGCCGTTGACCCTGATGAAGAAGTTGCCGTAGACCCTGATGAAAGAGAAGACGAGGACGCTCCGGACACTGAGGCCCCTGCGGCGCCCTATGCCTCTTCGGATTTGTCTCAGGGTTTCGCAGCCATGTAGGAGGCCCTTGAGCGATCTATGACCACGCAGTTTGAGCGGCTCACTACCCATGTTGACACAGAGATGTCTACGCGTTTCCAATCGCTCTCGACTCACGTTGACGCCCAGTTCTCTACCCTTTATCAGTACCTCACCGGTGGTCCGTCGAGTAAGCACCCGGGCAATTCATCTTCTTATCCGCCACCACCTCCTCCAGACCAGTAGATGGATGCAGTTATTTGCTGATGGCTCAATTTTTTTGGTCCGACTCCTTTGCTATATTGTGAGTCTCTTTCTGGATGTTTTGGGCTGTATTAGCTTTATATTTCTACAGCTGCTATATGATGGTTGGATATTTTTGGAGCTTTATATTTCTACAGCTGCTATATGATGGTTGGATATTTTTGGAGCTTTATATAGCTTTATACTTTTTGACAGTGAGTGTGCTTGATCAAGGATACCCATTTTAGGCAGATGAATCCAAACTTCTGAATTGCGCAGTGCTTCATTGGTCCTTAGACCAGAAGTTTTCGTTAAGCATTAGATGACGACCCTCGAAACAGTTTCTATCAACGAAATCCAAGTCCCTTCAATTCAAATGATCCGAAAAATAGAACAAAAGAATCCTACTTAAAAGAACGGAGGCGGGCGGGATAGGACGGGCCTGCAATCAAATTTAGTAGAATAGTTTCAAGATGGGGCACGGATTGTATTGAGGATCATAATATAAGAGTAAACAGAAGTTCAAAAATTACATACCAATTTTCCATTGCTGCGGAAGGCCCGATTGTGACCACGTTTGGCTGAGGAGTTACGATGGGCGGATTCTTGCACGATCTCTTATTATGTCCAAGTTGACGGCAAATACCGCACTTATGGTGCACTCCTCTTTGCATCCCTCTCTCCGTTCTCACTTTTTTCGGTCGGCCTGGCTGTCGTCTTGATTTTGGCGGCAATACCAACGGCAAAGGATGGGTACACTCCGGCCATTGCGATCGGTCTAACGTGGGATAAATTGCTCCATCGTAAGTCCTCCGATACGTATCGGCATGATACCATTCCCCGCAGTAACTGTATGGGTCTCGTTGGTCCAGTCCCATGGCTGCTATTGCATGGGAGCACGGCATTCCCATTGTTTGAAACAAACGACACGTACATGTTTTCTTTTCTAAGTCCACCTCATCAACGTGGTACTTGGACTTCACCTCATATACGGTCCAACCACACTGGTGCGCCATATAAGCACCTGCTAGAATACATTGTTCGGCCAACCAGTCTTCCGCGTTTGGGGTCAAACGAGTCGTCCACTTCGTACCTGCCTTCTGACGGTACTGAAAGAAGTCAGATAGTTTCCATCTTGTCTGTTCCACAAGTGCTGCAATAGGCAGCTCCCTTGCGCCCTTTAAAAGTGCATTGAAGCTCTCAGCCGCGTTAGTTGTCAGCACGTTATATCTACAACCTTCAAAATAAGAGCTGGCCCAATTTTGTTTAGGAATCTCCGATATCCATTTCTCTGCACTTTTACTCATGGTTTTAATACTCTCCATCGCATCCTTAAAAACACCCTCCCTTAGGGAATATGCAGCATTCATAAAAAGTTTCCGCAGATCTTCACTCTTAAATTTTCCATGGAAGTTGGCACTGAGGTGGTGGATGCAATAGAAATGGTACGACCCTGGGAGAGCTTCCGCTACGGCTCTAGGCAACCCCTTTATCCGGTCAGACCCAATCGTGATGACATCTCGTCCTGCCGAAATGAAATTCTGACGGAACAAATGCAAAAACCATACCCAGCTTTCATACGTCTCGGCCTCGACTACTGTAAGTGCCAGCGGGAATAACCCATTGTTGCCATCTATCGCAGTTGCGGCTAGTAGAGTCCCCCTGTACTTCCCCCGCAGATGGGTCCCATCAATTAGGGCGAGGGGCCTAACTGTTCGATTGAACGCACTAATGCTAGGGCCAAATGACCAAAAGAAACGCCCAAATGTATCATCCCCTCTTGGCCGCAGGTCTCGAGTTCGGCACAACTGCACTACTGTGCCAGGATTCCTTCTTACCAACTCATCAGCATATGCAGGCAGGATGCGATATGACGCTTCGGCATTCCCACACATAATTTCCTGTATGATCATCTTTGCCATGTGGGCTTTTCGATACGACATTGTTATACACCAGTGGGCCTTGATGTACCGTCTTATCATAGGAGCCCTAACATCTTCTGGGCTTTCGAATAAGGCTAGAGAGCACTCAGCAGCCCACTTTGCTGTGGCCATGGGATGATCATTCCCTTTCATTGTGCTTGAGCATGTGTGCTGAGGGATAAATGTTTTTACCTTAACATAATATGTATAAGTGGTCCCTGTGATACGCCATGGGCATGTACGATCCTTGCATCTAACGCCGTACTTTGTGGGATTTGTCTCTTGTGGGACAAACACAAACCGATGCCGGATTGCGTACTCTGTGACTTTCTTCTGAAAGACTTTAAGATTTGGGAAGATTGCCCCGACCGTGAAATCCTCAGGTCCCACGATCACATTTACTTCATCACCCCCTACAACCATTTCATCCGCTTCCATCGGCTGCCTTATATTGGTATTTCCCAAAGCATCGCCTACATAATTACTAGGTTCATCCTCCTCCTCATGACCCAATTCATCATCGTGACCGAAGTCCTCTTCATCATAACGGAATTCCTCTTCATCATAACCGAAGTCGTCTTCATCATAACCGAAGTCCTCTTCATCGTCGTCATTACTGCCATCGTTCGGTCGAACCAAATCAATATCATGAATATCACCTCCAAAATCCCTACAGAAGTCCCAATCGTTTATGCCTGGTTGGCTTTTCTCAAAGTCGGTCTCAACCGCGCCGGTCTCATTCAAAGTGGGATCTTCAAAATCCTGATTCAAGTCCACTTCATACCTGCAGATCGGTAGCCAATTAAAGTTAAAGTAATTGATGATCCAATGAAAGGAATGAATATTAATCGCACCCAACGTTCAATACTATAATTTACCGATGTATGGTATGAATACCGCCAAGCGTTCTTTTCTCTTTTCGACCAACGGCCGTTACAATCGGTGATGCAGAAACCACGGGGACAGTACTAATATTCGGCCTCGAAGCCTCTGCAAATGAGGAAGGAATCGTAGGCTCCGGAGAATTGTTCCCTCCGAATCTGAACTCTTTAGTTACATATAGGCTCACAGTGTTAATGACCGTACTATCAAAGAGCATCATTACTAGATCAAGGTCGTTGTCATCTCGAATATCATATAAGATGATATGAGATGAGTCGAAAACATATCGACACTTTATAAATAGAGAAACGTCACTTCTATTGGTCCCAATTTTCCTATGAATTAGATTCTCAAAATCTCTATATTTTGCTCTCCGACCAACAATAAGAGGCAACATCTTGCCGCCCACGTATTCAAATGATAGCACATCCTTTAGAGTGCCGTCGATGTGTAAGACAAAAGAAGCCCTTCGTTCCTCTCTCCTGTAAAGACAAAATTAAACACTTATTAGAAGTTGTTTAATGCAATTTAAATGTGCTAAAAATGGAAATAGAGGAGAATGGAAAGGGAACTACATACCTTTTCATAGAAGGGAGGTTAGTATTGGTGCAATGCAATAGAATGATACTTTGGAGTGAACCAGTCGAATGGTGGTTTATGCCCCTACAAAGGAAGCAATGGAATGGGGTGTAAACAAATAATGTGTGAGGAATTATTGATTTAAACCATTCATATTTGAAAAATGAGGGGTTTTCTCAACTGAGTTCTAAATTATTAGGCGTGTAAACCAATGATATCCCACACATTATTGGTTTAAACAATTGATTGTTCAAACTTTAGGGTTGTAAACCAATAATCTGTGAGAAATTATTGATTTAAACCATTGATATTTGAAAATTTAGAGGTTTTCTCAACTGAGTTATAAAATATTAATGGTTTAAACGAATGATATCTCACACATTATTGGTTTAAACAATTGATTGTTCAAATTTTAGGGTTGTAAACCAACAATCTGTGAGAAATTATTGATTTAAACCATTGATATTTGAAAATTTAGAGGTTTTCTCAACTGTGTTATAAAATATTAGTGGTTTAAACCAATGATATCTCACACATTATTGGTTTAAACAATTGATTGTTCAAACTTTAGGGTTGTAAAGCAATAATCTGTGAGAAATTATTGATTTAAACCATTGATATTTGAAAATTTAGAGGTTTTCTCAACTGTGTTATAAAATATTAGTGGTTTAAACCAATGATATCTCACACATTATTGGTTTAAACAATTGATTGTTCAAATAATCTGTGACAAATTATTTGAAAAATTAGCTGTTTTCTCAACTGAGTTGTAAAATATTAGGTGTTTAAACCAATGATATCTCAACTTCTTACAAACTGTAGGTTTAAACCATTGATTTTGCAGAAATTACGAATTTTCCAATTGATTTTCTACAAAATTGTGGTTTAAACCATGCAGATTATGGGTTTCAAAATATACTTCTGACAAACTATTGCTTTAAACCATCTCTTAAACCATTGATCTTTGAAAAATGAGAAAATATATTAAGGGTTTTAAAAAACGATTTTTCACAAATATTGATTTAAACCATTTTTTCCAAAACTCTATTGGGTTTTACCTATTGATCTTTGACAAAAGAGAAGGAGAAAGTCACGGTGAGGCCATTTCCAAAAAAAAAAAACCCATCTCAAAAAAATAAACTCACAGTCAGAGGGGTACCAGCCTCTTTTGTGCCGGTGGCGGGGAGAGAGAGGACCGGCGAGAGAGGTAGAGAAGACCGCCGGAGAAGACCGCCGGAGAGGGAGAGAGAGGTGGGTGGGTAAAGTGCTTTGGTTTTCTGAAATTTATATTTCCAACAGCTGAAAGTAATCATCATAGTTCTCAGTTGATTTGATAGGGGAGAGAGAGGGAGAGAGAGAGGGAGAGGGAGAGAGAAAAACGTATGTAAGGAAGGGTATTCTCGTCAAAGTCACTCTATATTAGTCATTTTCAAATCTCCCCTCTGGACACGTTATTATCATAATAAAGGCCTTTTTTTTGGCCATTTTTCCTTTTAATACAACAAGTAACAAACAACACACAATAATAATTCTACGATAAAAATAAAGTGGACAAACAAAAGATAAACTAATTCGGGACGAGCTATCACGACAATAAGCAATCCGGAACAAGGTCCTATTCAAGTTTAGATTATCCCACATCAAACACCCCCAATAAGTGGTCGTTTGGATAAATGAATTTTATAATCCAAATTTGTAAAATCCTGCATTTTAAAAGCTAAAACTCGTATTTTATAAACTAAAACATATGATTTACAATCCTGAAACCATACAATCCGTTTTTTTTTTGTTATAAAAATGAGGTTTTAGCTTATAAATTCCATGATTATAAAGTCCTTGTATCAGAGTGGCCCGTAAGTCTATGAAGATTCTATCTTATTAGTGTGACAAATTCAAGGAAAGTGGAGGACGGGGATAAAAACATTCCTACTAAGGACGTTTGGAAGCATGGTTGAACATGAATAATACTCATTAGACCATTCGCCATAGAGCACAGAGGTACCCACATACATAAATTCAATGTACCCACATATGGAAATAGTTGCAAAGGCTCTAAATAGAAATCCCTTGTTCTACAACATTAAAAATTTGATTGAGCACCAAGATGACCTCCAAAAGCTTCTAAAATGGGAGAAGAATCCTACAAAACAGAAAGGTAACTGGTTTGCTTGTGAAATCCAGTATTGATGTGACAAATTCTTTTTTGTGCTTGAAAAGTTGCCTTTTTTCCCAAGTTACTCAATTTGGAATGGGAAACCGAAATAAGAAATAGATGTTTTTTTAGGTTTTCTAAAAATCTAGTACAAAGCCTCTTTCACTCACACCAAAAAGTGTGGAAGGGAAGAAAACCTCTTACCAGTTTTTCTTTGGGATTTGTCTTGAGGTTCTCTTGGGTACGGTCTTGGTTGAGAAGCAAGGAAAGGGTCGTGGTTTACAGGTCCATGAGTTTGTGGGTTAAATCTGAAAGGCGTGGTGGGAAGAAATATGTGCGGCGGAAGCTTTAAATCGCATAAAAACAAAAAAATTTCTTCACCATGCGTTTAGCCGATGATCCTACTTATTAGATTTCTTTGGTGATGAATTAAAATTATGGAGATTTAGAAAGCATTACCACAAGATTATCAAATTGATAATCACCCTTTGGTCCACTCCCCGCTTGGCGATTGACGTTTCTCAAACCCGGTCACTCCGGAAGTCGAAGTGGTGGCTTATATTAGTTGCAAAGACAGTGGAGGAAGAAGGGGACCTCTTCTCCTCATTGGAATTCAATTCCAAAATCAAGAACTATAAGTAAAATCCTTTGGATTTTTGTTGTTCAAGAACTAGAAAAGAGAGATAGGGAATTTTTTAGCTTTGAGAGAGGGATGGAGAAAAGAGTTGGGCGTCCAAATTAGGCTAGATCCGACGTCCACTCTCTCCATCCTCTTTTTATATTTCATGAATTCAGTCCGAATTAAAACTCCTTTAATTTGAAATTTTGTAAAAATAAAACTCCTTTTATTCTAAGCAAGTCTAATCAAATACAACTAATTGTATTTATTTCTCTCTCCTTTTCCATCCAATAGGAAAATTGCTTCCTAAATTTTAGAAACTCTTTCTGAAATATATATCTTTGTCTCTTCTTTATAATCACATCCAATAGGATTCAGGCTAATTTATGCTAATAGGATTTAACTTAACTGTCAACCAATAGGATTTAAGCTTTTAATTAGCACATGCTTAATTAGTTAACTTTCACACACCATAAGTATGGTGCACCTCCTCCTTGTATCTCATATAGTGGATCATATCCACCCATACTAACCATTAAATTCGGTAGCAGACCGTCCAACTATTCGTATGGGTCAAGGAAGCCATGAGTGGGATTGATATAGAGATTTGACGACCTATACTTCAAAACCCATGACGGGCCCACTGCAATCTCACGCAATGTAGTCATTCTATGATCGCATTGGGCAAGTCGCCCCCGCTAGGACATTATCCTGAAGATGACTATCATATCAACATACCCCTAATCACATCTAATATGTACGTACTTCCTTCAATCCTTATTTACCAGGTTGGACTATGAGGGTGGATATCATTTACCTCTTGGGCCCACCCAGTCTGGGCTCGCGCAAATGCATTTCTAAATACCTTTTGAAAACAACAATTACATTAAAAAAGCGTTAAAATCTGCCACAATTCACCTTAACAATGGGGCGCATAATCCTACAGGGGTGAAAAATTCATCCCTAAAATCTCCCAACAGTTTCCAGGGGGGTGTATTATCCGACAAGGGGCGAAAAAATCATCTTCCAATATAAAGTGTCTGATCTCCGTAGTATTTTATTTTCTCCCATTAGGAATCGTGTTTTTGTTTCGAGTGAGAGAAAGGAGACGTCTAAAATCTCGATCGATCGTACAAATGCCTGCTCGAAGGAGAACGCTTTTAAAGGTCATAATTCTCGGAGACAGCGGGTAAAATTCAAGCTTCTATTTTGAGTATTAAACCCTCAATTTCATTCTCTGTTCTCAATTCTAGGGTTTTTTCTTACGTACGAATTCATACTAATATCTCAAAATCACCCTTTCTTCTCTCATGATTCGTGTAAAAACCCTAGCCCTAGGGTTTTTCTTTTGCAGGAACGCATACTATTATCTCGAGATTTCCTCTTTTATCTCTCATTTTAATTTTTTTACTTCAAGATTCGTGTAAAAACCCTAGCCTTGAGAAATTCTAGGGTTTTTCAAAGGGAAATTTTTAGTATATTTTTACTATTCTGCTGTTTATGCTTCTCTCGAGATTTCCTTTTCTCTCTCTCATTTTAATTTTTTTTACTTCAAGATTCGTGTAAAAACCCTAGCCTTGAGAAATTCTAGGGTTTTTCAAAGGGAAATTTTGATTATATTTTTACTATTCTGCTGTTTATGCTTCTCACGAGATTTCTTCTTTTCTCTCTCATTTTAATTTTTTTTACTTCAAGATTCGTGTAAAAACCCTAGCCTTGAGAAATTCTAGAGTTTTTCAAAGGGTAATTTATAGTATAATTTTACTATTCTGCTATCTATGCTTCGATACCGTGGATTTTGTTTCATTTTACAGAAGTATAAATTCCTTTATTCATCTATGATCAAGAGATTTATGTGATGAAAACACTGAAGTAGTTCAGGATCTAGTGATTCCTTTCTTTTTAACTTTTGTTCTTGTGTTTATGTAATTTTTTTTTTGTTTGCAGGGTTGGAAAGACCTCTTTAATGAATCAGTATCCTTTACTGGATTTTTATTTGATTATTTAATGGAGTTCTATTACTGTTGTTGTTGCAGTTTTGCGTTTCGTAATGTGTTACATTTATCAGGGTACTTGCTATTTTTTTCTTTTTTGGTATTGTTTGTCTTTAGAATTTGCTTTTAGATATGTGAATCGGAAGTTTAGCAATCAATACAAGGCTACTATTGGAGCAGATTTCTTGACCAAAGAAGTACAGTTTGAAGACAGGCTCTTCACCTTACAGGTCAATTTTCTGCTGATTTCTGTTTTTTATTATCTAACCGATATTCATTGAACAAAGTATGTTTGTGATTGACATGGTCTATCAATTATCTCAGTTTTCTTTGTTTGGAAGAATCTTTCCTCTTGAATTCATAGTTTTTTCAATTATATCCGTCTCCAGATGTTGTAATTGGCAACTCGGTGAGATCTAGAATGTTTATGTAATTTTTTTTTATGTTTGATCAGCTGAAGCAAAATGATACCTAACTAAACAAAAATACTAACCCGTCCTTGTCAGCATCATAGATCAAAATTAGGACTATCAAATCCAAATCCCTTTTTTCTACAAAAAGTGCAGCTGAAAGGCATAGGACAATGGCCAGTGTGAAAAGCCCTTGTGCGCTCCACTTGATCTATGCCAAATGTCATGAATTCACATAGGAGGTGAAGCTTGAGTATGTTTTCTTCCACCAGGATGGGCTTGCTTCATGTTTCTTAGGAATGAGGATGTATTAGCAATCTCTCTAGAGTCTTCCCACTATACATCTCCAACTATATGCAGCTTTCTTTCACTTTGGCTGTTTGGGTGCGGGTATATGTTTTTGTAGGGGGGTCGTTTGTGGTTTGTTTTTCTTGGGGTGTACTTACTCAGTCACCCTCTTATTAATGAAATCTGCTACTGTTCAAAAAAAAAAAAGTGTTTGTAGGGGGGATCCTTCATATCTATTCATGTACCTTATTTCAAGATTTGATTTGCTCTGTTGATTCTTGTGTAATGAAATTGTAAAATTCTTGAGATTAGAATGTGTGAATCTTTTCGAACTTCTTTTCAGATGCACTTGACTTGAACTGCTTAGGCATTTAGACCACTACATGCATGATATTAAAATTGGACCCCGGGTCCCGGCCCAATTTGTTGCAGATACAATTTTGGAAAAATGGAAAAAGGTCCTGTTTCTTATATAAATGAACATTCATCATGATTAGGATTGTATTGGCTCTAACAGCTCGTCAGTTGTTGCAACATAATACTGGTGCTTGATTGATATTGACTTTATAAAGTTAAGTATAGAGAATTTTGCAGTTCTTATAGGTGGCGGTACATCCTTCTGCCTTTCTATTTCTTTTGTTAGTTACACATCTAAATTTGCTGGTAAAGTTGTGAGTTCCGTTTCTTGTTGGAAGTGATGTTTTTATGGAATGAGTGCGACTTTTATCCTTTTGTAAACCTAGACATGTTTGTGAAGTAATGGTTTCCATACTCTTCTTGTAAGCATGTTGTACTATCAAAGTTAAATGCCACCTTCAAGTGTTCTTTTACGCTTTGTGGCAGTGACATAGTGATGGGGACCATCCTAGGGCCCATATTCCATTTTAAATGTCCTTGAGGTATCTTTTAAGTCTCTTAAGTTGTAAGAGGGGGAGAGGGTACCGCAGTTTTTTCCCATCAGTATCACTTACTTTCTTTAAGTTATAGGTGTTTAAAAAGGGGCCCACAAGTGTATTACAAAAATCTTAAGCAATAGGGGCATTTAAGTCACTTGTAATTAAATTGTTAATTTGGTAAGTGACCTCAAGAGCCCCCTTTGCAACTTAATTCTAGTAGCTTATTTGTGGTAGGAAAGGTACATGTAATGGGATTTCTTAAGTCATTAGGACTTTGAGTTGAATTAGGAGTTTTATTTCAAAAAGGAAACTAGTTTATTTGTAGTAGGATTAGATAGAGTCCATGTAAAGGGAAAATAGGAGTCCTAGTAGCATCCTAAGTAGTTTAATTAAAGGGGGTTTGAGTTACGCAATGTGCGGCACTTCTTTATTAGGTTTTAGTAGCAATAGTAGGACTAGGTTTTTTCTCCTACTTTTTTAGAATTTCGTAGCAATTATTTTGCCTACAAATTGTAAATGCACGTGCCCTTTTATCACATGCATGAATGAATAAAAATTGAAGTTTTGAGATCCCAAGATTGGTGTGATACCTTGCCTACGAGAAGATAAGGTAGCACTAGGTTTTTTCTCCCACTTTCTTTGAATTTGTAGCAATTATTTTGCCTACAAATTGTAAATGCCCGTGCCCTTATTTCACATGCATGAATGAATAAAATTTGAAGTTTTGAGATCCCAAGCTTGGTGTGATACCTTGCCTAGGAGAAGTCTCCCTTTGGGAGACCCCTTTTTTTAGTTATCTCTTCATCTCTTTGATCATTCTCCTTCCTTCTCCCTTTGTTTCTTTATTTTCTTTCAAGTCCATTACCCTCATCCAGGCCCAGAGATCACCTTATCCTTTCAACATCACCATTTCCCCCTTTCTCTCACCATTTCAAGATCACTCCGTTTCAACATCTGTTTTTAATTTTCAATCTAACCTAACTGTTTCTTGAATCTGATTCTTGATCCGATCATAAGATCAAGAAGTGTTTTTGAGATCAGTCCTTTGCAAGCCCCATAGCTTTTGATCCAACCGTCCAATCTGTACCAAATTTTGCAAAAATTCCCTTCTCTATAGTTGTCATAAAATACCCAAAAATCAATCCAATAATACGGGTAGATATGAATTTCGGGATCAGATTTGAACCATCCATTTTCCAAAATTTGCAAAACTTATTTATCCCCAGATACATATCCTAACCTATATGCAAAGATCTATTTAATCCAACGATCCGATCATCTTAGAATGCCAATATTACAGATTCGAACATCCCCCAATTCTTAGGTCTGCTCTTCTCTCATCCCATGGATCATCCTGGGTTAATTGGTATTAGAGCTGCATGTATAATGATCTTTCCGTACTTGTTGTGCATCACACAGGGAGTTACCAACACTTAGGGGCCGTTTGGATACGCGGATTTTACAATCCAGGTTTTTAGTTTGAAAACAGTGTAAAAGAGGGTTCATGATCAAGCAGCTGTGTGCTGTCCTGATAGCGTTTCTTGGATTTTAAGTGAGGAATTCAGGTTTTAAAAATCTCTCCTGCATCCTGAGATTTCTAAAACCTGGAAATATGGGAGAATCTGCTACTCTCTTGCTGTCGGAAAGAAGGGTGAGAAGTCAAAAACGACGGCTGTTCCACTTCTTCTCTTGTCTCTTAGCTACAATTTTGAAGAAATCCGGGATTCTAAAATCCGCATATCCAAATGGCCCCTTAATTTTGTGTAGCTAATAACCCTCCTAACATCCACTGTAGAAAATAATCTCCCTTTCAGTTAAGGAATCTGGAGATCATCAAACTAGTTGAACGAGTTCATTAGAGAATGCTGAGGAATATTTCTTCAACTTATGTGTTTATTACGTGGAAAGGTGTGTCTAGTTCAAGCCAGGCTTCAGTGCAATAAGAAAGTGGAAAGGTGAGATCAGTGCTTTGCTTTCTTAATACAAACAGAGACATATGGAGTTCCAAACTACATTTATAGACAAATTTCTTCTAAATGCCTTCTGTCTTAAAATTCCTACATCCGTATTTACTGACATCAGAGACCTGATCAATTGATCTTAATGCTTATTCTCTACCTATGCTTACTGCTAATACAAGAAATATTTAGGTCAATGAAGCAATAGTTATATCATCTCGTACAAATTTCTAAATATGTGCTAGGTGCAACTCCAAAAGTTATGCAAGTTTTTATTTTTTTCATCATTTAGTCTTCATGGTTGGATGTTCCTGTTTTGGTGTGCTAGTGGTGACTCTAGTTCGCTTGCAAGAAGGCATTTTAAGTTTTATAACTTGTATCAAGAGTCAAGTTGAGGTCAAGTTTTATTTTTGGCAGATATGGGATACGGCCGGTCAGGAACGATTCCAAAGTCTTGGTGTTGCTTTCTACCGTGGTGCAGATTGCTGTGTTCTCGTGTACGATGTTAACGTGATGAAGTCGTTTGAGGATTTGAACAATTGGCGAGAAGAGTTTCTTATCCAGGTACTGTTTCACTTCTCAACTTTCATTATTATTATTAGGGAGATGATTTTTTCACCACCACCCCTTTAGGATTATGCCCCCCCCCCCCCCCCCCCCCCCCCCCCCTTTTAACGTGACTTGTGGCAGACTAACGCCTTTTGATGTCAAATCATGTTAAAAGGGGGGCGCATAACCCTACCAGTGGGGGGGGGGGGTGAAAAATCATCTCCCTTATTATTATTATTTTGAATGGCAGTCAACTCTCATTATTATATTCGTCAAAAATTGAACTGACAGAAAGAATTCTTTTACAGGCAAGCCCCTCAGACCCAGAAAATTTCCCCTTTGTGGTTTTGGGAAATAAAGTTGATGTCGATGGTGGAAACAGCAGAGTGGTAGGCTAGTTTTTCATATTTCTTCACATTGCTTTTGTTTCTTCTTGTTTCCTATGTTAAATATGTGCGGCCAACCTTGTTTAATTCATGGATTTTTCTCTCAGGTTTCGGAGAAAAAGGCCCGTGCTTGGTGTGCCTCAAAGGGAAACATTCCGTACTTTGAGACGTCTGCTAAGGAGGGTGTCAATGTAGAAGAAGCTTTTCAATGCATAGCAAAGAATGCTTTGAAGAGCGGCGAGGAAGAAGAGATGTAAGTGGAAGATATAGTTATCTTTGCACACACATGTGGCATACACCCATATCATAGTCGCAGTCTGATATCATTATCATTTTCTTTTTGAATGGCTCTGATATCATTATCTATTCACTTGCTTTAATCTTAATTACCTTGCTGTCATCGTGCTTACTTACCGACTTGCATTCCTTTACTGTTTCTTAAAACCAACTGAATACCTATAAATGGTGAGGCTTATTTAGATTTTGATATTAGATCTTTCATGAACAGGTAAATTCATATTTCTAAAATGTAACATATCTATTCAAAGTTCAAACAAATGTATCTTCGGAATGACACTGTAATTTGCATGAGCTGAAGTGCCCTATGGATTGCTGTCCCACCATACATGTGGTACACCAAATAATAGCCTTTATTTTTTTTTAATTTCTCTTTTGTGACCTAAATCTTCGGTTGGGTGGTTAAAAAAGGTTGAACCAAGAATGTGCAATGGTCCACATTTGATGGGCTTGAATTGCAGTGATTGGATATTTAGGCCATGTCTGGCAGCCAGGAATTTTTTTTTTCATGATAAATTAGTGCCTCCAAGTGGTAAAAGAGCGTAGTGGGGCTGGGAGGAGAGACTTGAGAGGGTACCAATGAGTTGAGGGTGAGAAGTGGTTAAAAAAAAGGAAAAAAATGATCAGATTTTGAGGGGAGTTTTTTGTTTCCTGGTTTTTAAGGCTTTTCTTGCCCTCTCCTTCTCATATCTATCCCTCTCCCACTGTCTCTCACCATTGCAAAAGCTAATATTCCAGGAGAAAGAATTCATGGTAGCCAAACGTGCCCTTACTGTCATTGTGTTGCTTTGAATTTTCTATGTTGGTCCATCCATATGGTGGCCCACTAGATCACCACTCCCAACCACTGCACTCTCGTTCCATGTAGAAGTGGGCACAGCGAGCCGTGGCTCCTCTGTTAAAGAATGATGACAGCGAGTTTTGAATTTGTTCATTTATTGGGAAATCTATGGACTATGGGGAGATTGACATTTGATTTATCATGTCATATATTCTTTGTATTCTTTTTCGTATGACCATTACCTGTTTTCGTCATTTCTTATGTTCTTGAAGCCAACTTGCTCTTGCATGCTTTTGCTTCTTCGTGTGTAAGGTCCCAAGTCCCTTTTTCCTAATTAGAATTGCTACGACATTTTCTTTGAAAGGAAGTATGAGTTCTGTTGACACCTCCTCTGTTGTGATGACAGATATTTGCCGGACACTATTGACGTCGCAAATGGGAGTCAGCCGAGGTCCTCTGGATGCGAGTGCTAAATATCACAGATAATTTGTGCAGCAGGTTTGTGATCAATTCCTCGAATTTCATTCCTAAATAAAGCAGAGTTGTCATTAACTGGTCCGTCTTGTTTTTGTTGTGTTCATTCACTAGACTTCAACTGTACATTAGTGTTTGTGCAGGAAATAAGTTGTTTGTGTTGTAGAGTTCTTGCTTTGGATATATACTTGTTTGGAGTTGATTCAGATTGGATTCTTGTTTCACTTTAAGAAATATGGGATACAGTTGATATCTTAAATAGACCCCCCCTAATATCTTAAATCGACCTCCTCTCTCTCTCTCTCTCTCTCTCTCTCTCTCTCTCTCTGGTAAATAGACTCCCTAATATCTTAAATCAACCCCATCTCTCCCTCTCTCTCTCTAAGCACTGCCCTATATGGGGTCGATTTAAGTTATATGGGGGGTTGATTTATCACTGCCCTTTTTATGCTCTCCAATCGTCATTTTTAAAGACGGCAGAGAAACTGAATTCGGTTGCACTTAATGATGTGGATTTATTCAAGGGCCCTTCTCCGGCCCTTGCATAAAGAGGGCTCTTGCATCTATCGTTCCTCTAGAGATTATATCTTTTATTTGAAATTCAACACATTTCAAACAACTTTGTAGGCAAAGAGAAGGTTGGAAGCTCAACACATTAAAAAGTAAAAACATCTTTGTCAATGAGAAGGTAGAACCTCTAAAGGCTTGCACATAGGAGCATGAAGTTCATGTTCAAGAAAGAATACAAGAGAAGAAGAAGATTATCTTCTTTTCATCTGATACAGTTTCATCGAATGCTAAACTGAAGGGTTCCCTTGCAAAAACCAGCTACAATGGCGTATCATTGGACCATCAAACCAAAAGTGCATTTTATAATGGTCCAATGTGGGCACCCTTGTAGCTGCTTTTGCAATGACGCCCTTCAGTTTAGCATTCCTCATATTTTCAGTCTTTTTTTTATTTATAAATAAAGTCGAAATACATGGAAGCTCAGTGGACCCACACTCCACGCCATTTGTAGACCTGTAGTTGGTAGTTTTACAAGCACCGTCCTCATATATACAATTTTACAGAAAACACTTTGAAAACGGGATTCCGTTTTGGAAATTAAAACGGCCATGGCATTACCGTTGATTTGACTATTTCCCAAGTGTATTTATTGCATTACCCTCCTTTTGTCTTTTAGTGGACATGGCACCAGTGGTTGATGCCCGTTTTTTCCTCCAAAACGGAATCCCGTTCTCCTAGCCGTGCTCGATAGGCAATGGCAACTTTCATCAGTTTCAAGGGTATTTTTGTCATTTCACCATCCACACTTCTCTACAGTATACATAAACTCTTTTTTTTTTTTACTAATAAAAAAGCACGTGCGATGACTCACTAAGATCGTCTAATAGGATTTTAGGGTACCTACTCTGTTTGGTTGCTGGAATTTTTTTGGTTCTTGGGATTTTTGTGGAACAAAAAACTTCCTGGAGATTGGTGGGGAAAAAAACTCCTTGGAAGTATCCCGGTAAAATAAAAATCCCATGTTTGGTTGACCAGACTATGGTGGGAAAAAAAAATGCTTTGTTTGGTTGCTTGAACTGTTGGGAAGGAAAAAAAAACTTCTTCAAGCTTATTTTTGGTTTCTGGGATTATTTTGGTTGCTGGGAGTATTTTTTTCCTTCCAAGGGTTTCGTGCGCGGTTATTTTGGTTCCTCGGATTATTTTGGGCTCACCAACCAAACGTGGGTTTCCTGCCGAAATTCCACAAAAGTCCTAAGAATAAAAAAAATCTGGCAACCAAACGGAACAGAGAAAAAGAAACAAATTTTCTAACCCATCTGATTCTACTTTTTGAAGTTTAAATGATGTTGAAAATAAAAGATAATTGCTAATGTTATTTTTCAATTTATGTTTGGTCGATGGAGGGTCATTAGTGCTGTTGATGAAAAGTTAAAAAAACACTCAGTATATTAGAAAAATATTAAAATATTAAGGTTAATGTTAAAAATCCCATTCAAAAAATAAAAATAAAATAGGGTTGATTGTTGGTAAATATTTATTGGATTGTAGGAAAAAATTGGGGGAATTTCTTTTCCCCATGATTTAGAGGGAAATGATGGGATTAGTAAGCTCGTGTAGTGAAGTATTGTTTTTTAATAAACAAACCCCAGCTTACCTATCAAAAAACAATGTCCATATGATCATTCCCATATGATGATCCTACGCTACAATCTATAGGCGAATGGTATATTTTGGAAACCTCTATAGATCATTGGGTTGGGATCATCCTATGGAAATGATTTTTCGCACACAATTTATGGTGTAAGTCCGTATAGTCAAATAATTTTCAACAAGTAGCGTACAACCTATACCATAGGATGATCCAAACCATCCATTTGATGGGCCACAATATAAATTAATTGTTCCCAAAAAATCATTTACATATGATGATCCTAGCCCTACCAACCTTGTCATACAACCTATTTACATTGTGGCCCATCAAATGGATGGATCGGATAATCCTATGGTGTAAGACGTATAGAACTTGTGAGCACCACAAACATCTAGGTTTTGTGGCCCACAATATCTTAATTTCTCATTTATCCTGAGAAATTGTATGATGAAAGGCAGTATAAACACGTAAAGGAGGTACGACAGAGGTGCCACCCTTGATATTTGATCCAACATTGAGCTTCCGTTGGATCAAATACCAAGGGTGGGATGATGGGTACGTCATACGTGTTCATGTGGCTTTTCATCATATAATTTCTCAAACGGATTTTTTAAGAATTTCTTTTTTGTATAGAGATTTGCTAGCCATCATCGCCGAGGCCACTTGTCGGCTTGTCGCCCATCCTTTGCTGCAAAGATTGGCCGAAGTACGATTTGTGCAAAGGTGGCTAGCAATATATCTAGCAAAAAATAATAATCATCCAAGTTATGTACGAAAAGATTGGCAGAATACTAAGTTTTTAATGAAAAATTACGGACAAATGGAAGCGGAGAAATGGAAGCAAAGTAGAAGAATTACGGAAAAATACCAATGTAGTAAAATATGACAAGAAAAATTGACAGAGGGGGGGGCAAATAAAAGAAATAATATCAGAGGGGTCAAGTGTATGCTGAAAATGACAGAAGGGGGTCAAAATTTGGTTTTCAAAATTTTCAATGACGAGAATGCCCTTGTGGCAGAAATAGGTGATATGACTTTTAAGAATAAAAAAGCATTTCAGTTTCCCTCTCTTTCTCTTCCCTCTTCTCTCTTCCCTCCTCCCGTCTGTGTTTTTTTTTTTTTCCGTCCTCTTCTCCGGCGATCTCTACGGGTCTGTTTGGTTCGTGAATCTCGGCGGGAAGGGGAAGTGAAAGGGGATTTGTGCAGAATGGCAATGAAAGGACCTTATGGGGGTGGGGTTTTGAAGTAACGTTTGGTTGTAGGGATGCTTACTAGGATTTTGTTGGAATTAAATTCCCAAATGCCATTTGGTTACAAGAATTTAGCGGAAGATATGCGACGAAGCAGTGCGTGGAGCCTCATCCGTCGTTTGAGAAGGCCATTCCTGTTGAAATTCTAATATAGAAACTCGGTTTTGGGGGTTTGCCATTCGGTTCTCATTGGAGAGCCACGTGGGCCGACCGTATCCCGACATTGTTGTGGGTGTTTTGACCATCGGGTTTGAAAAACACAACCAAACGACGTGCCGGCATCTAAAATTCCCACGAAATTCTAATGAGATGCCTGATTTTTGACAACCAAACAGAGCCGTAGGCAATCTCTTCGGCGATCTCGACGAAGGTGAAGCACGTATGAAACCTGGAAAACAGTAAACCCTACCTGGTCTCAGTTTATTTTTCATGATTTGTCTTCGGTGTGAGTACGAAGTAGAGATGTAGTTTGTAGTCAGTTGACAAATTTGTATTCTCACCTGTCATAGTAGAGATGTAGATGTAGTTTGTAGTCTCACCTCTCATACTAAAAGCTTTTGAACTACATTTATGCTTTTGAACGTTCCATGAATAAAAGCTTTCTTAACATCCATTTATTTTGAGCAACAAATTCTTGAAACTAACAAATAAAGATTAACATTAGAGAAATTGATGCTTTAACAATAGGAGTTGAGTGTATATTTAGAGAAAAAATAAACCATTTGTGGCAAACACACCGTTCTTACAGTTGTGGTACATGTTTCCAAATGGCATTCTTATACAATCACATATCTTTCTCCGTTGCCTTCACCCCCTTGTTATCTTTCATATTATTTTCTTTACTATCTGAAAGAAATAATTTGCAAAGATTTTATTTAAGAGAAATGTGGCAGTGTGATATGATAATGCGCAAAGGGTGGTTGTGCTCCATAAGATATTGCTATTATTAGTAATTCAAAACTCATGCTATCCCATTTAGCTTTGGTGTTAAATGTGAAAGTGCTTGCGAAAAGAAGACAGACATGAGTTTGAAGAGTGTAGGGATTGAATTTTTGAGGGCTCATAATCCCTTCTCTAATACCATGCATAGCTCCCCTCTGTTGCCCTTTGGAAGCCCCCCTTAGGTACTAATAACCCCTTCTTTGTAGCTGAAAACCCATGCCTTTGAAGTTGAGCACCATCTTTGGATTTGCTGCACCCTCCAAGGGTACTTCTCCTACCCCATTTGAGGGCCCATAATCCCTTCACTAATACCATCCATAGGTCCCCTCTATTGGCCTTGAGAAGCCCCCCTTAGGTACTAGTAACCCCTTTTTTGTAGCTGAAAACCCATGACTTTGAACTTCAGGACCATCTTCTGGATTTGATGGACCCTCCAAGGGTACTTCTCCTACCCCATTTGAGGGCCCATAATCCCTTTTCTAATACCATGCATAGCTCCCCTCTATTGCCCGTGAGAAGCCTCCCTTTGGTACTAATAACCCCTTGTTTGTAGCTGAAAACCCATGCCTTTGAACTTGAGGACCTTCTTCTGGATTTGATAGACCCTCCGAGGGTACTTCTCCTACCCCATTTGAGGGCCCATAATCCCTTCTCTAATACCATGCATAACTCCCTTCTGTTGCCCTTGAGAAGCCTCCCTTAGGTACTATTAACCCCTTTTTGTAGCTGAAAACCCATGCCTTTGAACTTGAGGACCTTCTTCTGGATTTGATGGACCCTCCGAGGGTACTTCTTCTACCCCATTTGAGGGCCCATAATCCCTTCTCTAATACCATGCATAGCTCCCCTCTGTTGCCCTTGAGAAGCCTCCCTTAGGTACTAATAACCCATTTTTTGTAGCTGAAAACCCATGCCTTTGAACTTGAGGACCTTCTTCTGGATTTGATGGACCCTCCGAGGGTACTTCTTCTACCCCATTTGAGGGCCCATAATCCTTTCTCTAATACCATGCATAGCTCCCCTCTATTGCCCTTGAGAAGCCCCCCTTACGTACTAATAACCCCTTTTTTGTAGCTGAACACCCATGCCTTTGAACTTCAGGACCTTCTTCTGGATTTGATGGACCCTCCAAGGGTACTTCTCCTACCCCATTTGAGGGCCCATAATCCCTTCTCTAATACCATGCATACCTCCCCTCTGTTGGCCTTGAGAAGCCCCTCTTAGGTACTAGTAACCCCTTTTTTGTAGCTGAAAACCCATGACTTTCAACTTCAGGACCATCTTCTGGATTTGATGGACCCTCCAAGGTTACTTCTTCTACCCCATTTGAGGGCACATAATCCCTTCTCTAATACCATGCATAGCTCCCCTCTATTGCCCTTGAGAAGCCCCCCTTAGGTACTAATAACCCCTTTTTGTAGCTGAAAACCCATGACTTTCAACTTCAGGACTTTCTTCTGGATTTGATGGACCCTCCAATGGTACTTCTTCTACCCCATTTGAGTGCCCATAATCCCTTCTCTAATACCATGCATAGCTCCCCTCGGTTGCCCTTGAGAAGCCCCCCTTAGGTACTAGTAAGCCCTTTTTTGTAGCTGAAAACCCATGACTTTGAACTTCAGGACCATCTTCTTGATTTGATGGACCCTCCAAGGGTACTTCTTCTACCCCAATTGAGGGCCCATAATCCCTTCTCTAATACCATCCATAGGTCCCCTCTGTTGCCCTTGAGAAGCCCCCCTTACGTACTAATAACCCCTTTTTTGTAGCTGAAAACACATGCCTTTGAACTTCAGGACCTTCTTCTGGATTTGATGGACCCTCCAAGGGTACTTCTCCTACCCCATTTGAGGGCCCATAATCCCTTCACTAATACCATCCATAGGTCCCCTCTATTGGCCTTGAGAAGCCCCCCTTAGGTACTAGTAACCCCTTTTTTCTAGCTGAAAACCCATGACTTTGAACTTCAGGACCATCTTCTGGATTTGATGGACCCTCCAAGGGTACTTCTCCTACCCCATTTGAGGGCCCATAATCCCTTTTCTAATACTATGCATAGCTCCCCTCTATTGCCCGTGAGAAGCCTCCCTTTGGTACTAATAACCCCTTGTTTGTAGCTGAAAACCCATGCCTTTGAACTTCAGGAACTTCTTCTGGATTTGATGGACCCTCCAAGGGTACTTCTCCTACCCCATTTGAGTGCCCATAATCCCTTCTCTAATACCATGCATAGCTCCCCTCGGTTGCCCTTGAGAAGCCCCCCTTAGGTACTAGTAACCCCTTTTTTGTAGCTGAAAACCCACGACTTTGAACTTCAGGACCATCTTCTGGATTTGATGGACCCTCCAAGGGTACTTCTTCTACCACATTTGAGGGCCCATAATCCCTTCTCTAATACCATCCATAGGTCCCCTCTGTTGCCCTTGAGAAGCCCCCCTTACGTACTAATAACCCCTTTTTTGTAGCTGAAAACACATGCCTATGAACTTCAGGACCTTCTTCTGGATTTGATGGACCCTCCAAGGGTACTTCTCCTACCCCATTTGAGGGCCCATAATCCCTTCTCTAATACCATGCATAGCTCCCCTCTATTGCCCTTGAGAAGCCCCCCTTACGTACTAATAACCCCTTTTTTCTAGCTGAAAACCCATGCCTTTGAACTTCAGGGTCTTCTTCTGCATTTGATGGACCCTCCAAGGGTACTTCTCCTACCCCATTTGAGGGCCCATAATCCCTTTTCTAATACTATGCATAGCTCCCCTCTATTGCCCTTGAGAAGCCTCCCTTAGGTACTAATAACCCCTTGTTTGTAGCTGAAAACCCATGCCTTTGAACTTCAGGATCTTCTTCTGCATTTGATGGACCCTCCAAGGGTACTTCTCCTACCCCATTTGAAGGCCCATAATCCCTTCTCTAATACCATGCATAGCTCCCCTCTATTGCCCTTGAGAAGCCCCTCTTAGGTACTAATAACCCCTTTTTTGTAGCTGAAAACCCATGACTTTGAACTTGACGACCATCTTCTGGATTTGATGGACCCTCCAAGGGTACTTCTTCTACCCCATTTGAGGGCCCATAATCCCTTTTCTAATACTATGCATAGCTCCCCTCTATTGCCCGTGAGAAGCCTCCCTTTGGTACTAATAACCCCTTGTTTGTAGCTGAAAACCCATGCCTTTGAACTTCAGGACCTTCTTCTGGATTTGATGGACCCTCCAAGGGTACTTCTTCTACCCCATTTGAGGGCACATAATCCCTTCTCTAATACCATGCATAGCTCCCCTCTATTGCCCTTGAGAAGCCCCCCTTAGGTACTAATAACCCCTTTTTGTAGCTGAAGACCCATGACTTTCAACTTCAGGACTTTCTTCTGGATTTGATGGACCCTCCAATGGTACTTCTTCTACCCCATTTGAGTGCCCATAATCCCTTCTCTAATACCATGCATAGCTCCCCTCGGTTGCCCTTGAGAAGCCCCCCTTAGGTACTAGTAAGCCCTTTTTTGTAGCTGAAAACCCATGACTTTGAACTTCAGGACCATCTTCTTGATTTGATGGACCCTCCAAGGGTACTTCTTCTACCCCAATTGAGGGCCCATAATCCCTTCTCTAATACCATCCATAGGTCCCCTCTGTTGCCCTTGAGAAGCCCCCCTTACGTACTAATAACCCCTTTTTTGTAGCTGAAAACACATGCCTTTGAACTTCAGGACCTTCTTCTGGATTTGATGGACCCTCCAAGGGTACTTCTCCTACCCCATTTGAGGGCCCATAATCCCTTCACTAATACCATCCATAGGTCCCCTCTATTGGCCTTGAGAAGCCCCCCTTAGGTACTAGTAACCCCTTTTTTCTAGCTGAAAACCCATGACTTTGAACTTCAGGACCATCTTCTGGATTTGATGGACCCTCCAAGGGTACTTCTCCTACCCCATTTGAGGGCCCATAATCCCTTTTCTAATACTATGCATAGCTCCCCTCTATTGCCCGTGAGAAGCCTCCCTTTGGTACTAATAACCCCTTGTTTGTAGCTGAAAACCCATGCCTTTGAACTTCAGGAACTTCTTCTGGATTTGATGGACCCTCCAAGGGTACTTCTCCTACCCCATTTGAGTGCCCATAATCCCTTCTCTAATACCATGCATAGCTCCCCTCGGTTGCCCTTGAGAAGCCCCCCTTAGGTACTAGTAACCCCTTTTTTGTAGCTGAAAACCCACGACTTTGAACTTCAGGACCATCTTCTGGATTTGATGGACCCTCCAAGGGTACTTCTTCTACCACATTTGAGGGCCCATAATCCCTTCTCTAATACCATCCATAGGTCCCCTCTGTTGCCCTTGAGAAGCCCCCCTTACGTACTAATAACCCCTTTTTTGTAGCTGAAAACACATGCCTATGAACTTCAGGACCTTCTTCTGGATTTGATGGACCCTCCAAGGGTACTTCTCCTACCCCATTTGAGGGCCCATAATCCCTTCTCTAATACCATGCATAGCTCCCCTCTATTGCCCTTGAGAAGCCCCCCTTACGTACTAATAACCCATTTTTTCTAGCTGAAAACCCATGCCTTTGAACTTCAGGGTCTTCTTCTGCATTTGATGGACCCTCCAAGGGTACTTCTCCTACCCCATTTGAGGGCCCATAATCCCTTTTCTAATACTATGCATAGCTCCCCTCTATTGCCCTTGAGAAGCCTCCCTTAGGTACTAATAACCCCTTGTTTGTAGCTGAAAACCCATGCCTTTGAACTTCAGGATCTTCTTCTGCATTTGATAGACCCTCCAAGGGTACTTCTCCTACCCCATTTGATGGCCCATAATCCCTTCTCTAATACCATGCATAGCTCCCCTCTATTGCCCTTGAGAAGCCCCCCTTAGGTACTAATAACCCCTTTTTTGTAGCTGAAAACCCATGACTTTGAACTTGACGACCATCTTCTGGATTTGATGGACCCTCCAAGGGTACTTCTTCTACCCCATTTGAGGGCCCATAATCCCTTCTCTAATACCATGCATAGCTCCCCTCTATTGCCCTTGAGAAGCCCCCCTTATGTACTAATAACCCCTTTTTGTAGCTGAAAACCCATGACTTTCAACTTCATGACTTTCTTCTGGATTTGATGGACCCTCCAAGGGTACTTCTTCTACCCCATTTGAGTGCCCATAATCCCTTCTCTAATACCATGCATAGCTCCCCTCGGTTGCCCTTGAGAAGCCCCCCTTAGGTACTAATAACCCCTTCTTTGTAGCTGAAAACCCATGCCTTTCAAATTGAGCACCATCTTTGGATTTGTTGCACCCTCCAAGGGTACTTCTCCTACCCCATTTGAGGGCCCATAATCCCTTCTCTAATACCATCCATAGGTCCCCTCTATTGGCCTTGAGAAGCCCTCCTTAGGTACTAGTAACCCCTTTTTTGTAGCTGAAAACACATGACTTTGAACTTCAGGACCATCTTCTGGATTTGATTGACCCTCCAAGGGTACTTCTTATACCCCATTTGAGGGCCCATAATCCCTTTTCTAATACTATGCATAGCTCCCCTCTATTGCCCGTGAGAAGCCTCCCTTTGGTACTAATAACCCCTTGTTTGTAGCTGAAAACCCATGACTTTGAACTTCAGGACCTTCTTCTGGATTTGATGGACCCTCCAAGGGTACTTCTTCTACCCCATTTGAGGGCACATAATCCCTTCTCTAATACCATGCATAGCTCCCCTCTATTGCCCTTGAGAAGCCCCCCTTAGGTACTAATAACCCCTTTTTGTAGCTGAAGACCCATGACTTTCAACTTCAGGACTTTCTTCTGGATTTGATGGAACCTCCAAGGGTACTTCTCCTACCCCATTTGAGTGCCCATAATCCCTTCTCTAATACCATGCATAGCTCCCCTCGGTTGCCCTTGAGAAGCCCCCCTTAGGTACTAGTAAGCCCTTTTTTGTAGCTGAAAACCCATGACTTTGAACTTCAGGACCATCTTCTTGATTTGATGGACCCTCCAAGGGTACTTCTTCTACCCCAATTGAGGGCCCATAATCCCTTCTCTAATACCATCCATAGGTCCCCTCTGTTGCCCTTGAGAAGCCCCCCTTACGTACTAATAACCCCTTTTTTGTAGCTGAAAACACATGCCTTTGAACTTCAGGACCTTCTTCTGGATTTGATGGACCCTCCAAGGGTACTTCTCCTACCCCATTTGAGGGCCCATAATCCCTTCACTAATACCATCCATAGGTCCCCTCTATTGGCCTTGAGAAGCCCCCCTTAGGTACTAGTAACCCCTTTTTTCTAGCTGAAAACCCATGACTTTGAACTTCAGGACCATCTTCTGGATTTGATGGACCCTCCAAGGGTACTTCTCCTACCCCATTTGAGGGCCCATAATCCCTTTTCTAATACTATGCATAGCTCCCCTCTATTGCCCGTGAGAAGCCTCCCTTTGGTACTAATAACCCCTTGTTTGTAGCTGAAAACCCATGCCTTTGAACTTCAGGAACTTCTTCTGGATTTGATGGACCCTCCAAGGGTACTTCTCCTACCCCATTTGAGTGCCCATAATCCCTTCTCTAATACCATGCATAGCTCCCCTCGGTTGCCCTTGAGAAGCCCCCCTTAGGTACTAGTAACCCCTTTTTTGTAGCTGAAAACCCAGGACTTTGAACTTCAGGACCATCTTCTGGATTTGATGGACCCTCCAAGGGTACTTCTTCTACCACATTTGAGGGCCCATAATCCCTTCTCTAATACCATCCATAGGTCCCCTCTGTTGCCCTTGAGAAGCCCCCCTTACGTACTAATAACCCCTTTTTTGTAGCTGAAAACACATGCCTATGAACTTCAGGACCTTCTTCTGGATTTGATGGACCCTCCAAGGGTATTTCTCCTACCCCATTTGAGGGCCCATAATCCCTTCTCTAATACCATGCATAGCTCCCCTCTATTGCCCTTGAGAAGCCCCCCTTACGTACTAATAACCCCTTTTTTCTAGCTGAAAACCCATGCCTTTGAACTTCAGGGTCTTCTTCTGCATTTGATGGACCCTCCAAGGGTACTTCTCCTACCCCATTTGAGGGCCCATAATCCCTTTTCTAATACTATGCATAGCTCCCCTCTATTGCCCTTGAGAAGCCTCCCTTAGGTACTAATAACCCCTTGTTTGTAGCTGAAAACCCATGCCTTTGAACTTCAGGATCTTCTTCTGCATTTGATGGACCCTCCAAGGGTACTTCTCCTACCCCATTTGATGGCCCATAATCCCTTCTCTAATACCATGCATAGCTCCCCTCTATTGCCCTTGAGAAGCCCCCCTTAGGTACTAATAACCCCTTTTTTGTAGCTGAAAACCCATGACTTTGAACTTGACGACCATCTTCTGGATTTGATGGACCCTCCAAGGGTACTTCTTCTACCCCATTTGAGGGCCCATAATCCCTTCTCTAATACCATGCATAGCTCCCCTCTATTGCCCTTGAGAAGCCCCCCTTATGTACTAATAACCCCTTTTTGTAGCTGAAAACCCATGACTTTCAACTTCATGACTTTCTTCTGGATTTGATGGACCCTCCAAGGGTACTTCTTCTACCCCATTTGAGTGCCCATAATCCCTTCTCTAATACCATGCATAGCTCCCCTCGGTTGCCCTTGAGAAGCCCCCCTTAGGTACTAATAACCCCTTCTTTGTAGCTGAAAACCCATGCCTTTCAAATTGAGCACCATCTTTGGATTTGTTGCACCCTCCAAGGGTACTTCTCCTACCCCATTTGAGGGCCCATAATCCCTTCTCTAATACCATCCATAGGTCCCCTCTATTGGCCTTGAGAAGCCCTCCTTAGGTACTAGTAACCCCTTTTTTGTAGCTGAAAACACATGACTTTGAACTTCAGGACCATCTTCTGGATTTGATGGACCCTCCAAGGGTACTTCTTCTACCCCATTTGAGGGCCCATAATCCCTTCTCTAATACCATGCATAGCTCCCCTCTATTTCCCTTGAGAAGCCCCCCTTAGGTACTAATAACCCCTTTTTTGTAGCTGAAAACCCATGACTTTCAACTTCAGGACTTTCTTCTGGATTTGATGGACCCTCCAAGGGTACTTCTTCTACCCCATTTGAGTTCCCATAATCCCTTCTCTAATACCATGCATAGCTCCCCTCGGTTGCCATTGAGAAGCCCCACTTAGGTACTAGTAACCCCTTTTTTGTAGCTGAAAACCCATGACTTTGAACTTCAGGACCATCTTCTGGATTTGATGGAACCTCCAAGGGTACTTCTTCTACCCCATTTGAGGGCCCATAATCCCTTCTCTAATATCATCCATAGGTCCCCTCTGTTGCCCTTGAGAAGCCCCCCTTAGGTACTAGTAACCCCTTTTTTGTAGCTGAAAACCCATGACTTTGAACTTCAGGACCATCTTCTGGATTTGATGGACCCTCCAAGGGCACTTCTTCTACCACATTTGAGGGCCCATAATCCCTTCTCTAATACCATCCATAGGTCCCCTCTGTTGCCCTTGAGAAGCCCCCCTTACGTACTAATAACCCCTTTTTTGTAGCTGAAAACACATGCCTATGAACTTCAGGACCTTCTTCTGGATTTGATGGACCCTCCAAGGGTACTTCTCCTACCCCAATTGAGGGCCCATAATCCCTTCTCTAATACCATCCATAGCTCCCCTCTATTGCCCTAGAGAAGCCCCCCTTACGTACTAATAACCCATTTTTTCTAGCTGAAAACCCATGCCTTTGAACTTCAGGATCTTCTTCTGCATTTGATGGACCCTCCATGGGTACTTCTCTTACCCCATTTGAGGGCCCATAATCCCTTTTCTAATACTATGCATAGCTCCCCTCTATTGCCCTTGAGAAGCCTCCCTTAGGTACTAATAACCCCTTGTTTGTAGCTGAAAACCCATGCCTTTGAACTTCAGGACCATCTTCTGGATTTGATGGACCCTCCAAGGGTACTTCTTCTACCCCATTTGAGGGCCCATAATCCCTTCTCTAATACCATCCATAGGTCCCCTCTGTTGCCCTTGAGAAGCCCCCCTTACGTACTAATAACCCCTTTTTTGTAGCTGAAAACCCATGCCTTTGAACTTGAGGACCTTCTTCTGGATTTGATGGACCTTCCAAGGGTACTTCTCCTACCCCATTTGAGGGCCCATAATCCCTTCTCTAATACCATGCATAGCTCCCTTCTGTTGCCCTTGAGAAGCCTCCCTTAGGTACTAATAACCCCTTTTTGTAGCTGAAAACCCATGCCTTTGAACTTCAGGACCTTCTTCTGGATTTGATGGACCCTCCGAGGATACTTCTTCTACCCCATTTGAGTGCCCATAATCCCTTCTCTAATACCATCCATAGCTCCCCTCTATTGCCCTTGAGAAGCCCCCCTTACGTACTAATAACCCCTTTTTTGTAGCTGAAAACCCATGCCTTTGAACTTGAGGACCTTCTTCTGGATTTGATGGACCCTCCGAGGGTACTTCTTCTACCCCATTTGAGGGCCCATAATCTCTTCTGCTGTAATTTAATTAAGAAAATATTATATCCTTGCCAGATGTAACATGTTAAACTAATTTCTCGTAGATTTCGTCTTTAAACTAGATTTCGTACTGTGACCTGTATACTTGAAATGCAATGTTCACTTATGTTAATTTATTTCCATGCTTCAGTCTGGTATTAAATGTACTGAGAAAAAATATGTTATCATCTTCTTCTCATGTTTAAGTCTTAACCATATCATATACTCCTTTTGCAGACAAGTTTTCAATAAGGAAGGTCATATTTTCTTCTTTCAACGTGTGCCTCCAAAGGTTTTGCTTATGTCGGCCTCTACTTATTCGCCTTGAGAAGCCCCCTTTACGTACTGGTTCTTATCATATCTTGTCTACCCTTTGCAGGTCTTCGTAAACTGGCACGCACAATGCTTTCTCTACTGTTACACTATGATGGCATACTGAAGGATGAAGTTAATTGGGAATATGTTGGTGGGAGTAAGAAATTGTTATTGGTAAGTCCCCGAATGAATCTTAAAGAATTGGAGGCTCTAATCCACAGTCGAATTGGGAGTATTGGAGGACGGGTGTCACTATCCATCAAATGTCGATATGTTGTTGATCCATATATAAGCACTCTAATCGACGTCGATAGCGATGAAATCTTCCAATCGTTGGTTAAGGTGCTTGAGAAAGATAATTTCAACTCTGTGATGCTATACATAACAAAAATTGACAATGGCCTAAATTCATCTTATTCTTCAATTCTGCCCACAAACAATGTCATACCTTCTACTTCCTTTTCACCTCGAAATCCCTCTCATAACCTGCCCATACGTTTGACTTCTGTACCACCGATTCCCTCTCAAAATCCCTCTCATAATGCATGCATACCTCCTACTTCCGTTCCACCGATTCCACACCTAAGATATCCATCGGAACGAGTAACTGTCACTCCCAACTCTCGTTTTGAAGTAGACTTAGAAAGAGAATATGAAACAGAATTGGGTAATACAAGCATAGGAGGTGACTCGGCACAATTTAGTTCAAGGTATGTCTTGTACAATTTTATTTATATTGAAGTACTCAATCTACTATCCTAATTTTATATTGTTGAACTGTGTAGGTTACGAGTTGACCTAAATGAAAACTTCTCGGACGATATGTATGAGAACCCTACCTCCGAAGATATCATTGTCCCCGGGAATGATGCAGATGTGCCGTTGGAGCATATTAACGTTTTGGAGGATGATTTTCATGTCTTCGGTTGTGATTTCGAAGAATTTAGAACTGAAGATGACAATGATGATGATCCTGCAGAGGATGATGATGAGGATGATGACGAGGCTGAGGCTGAGGCTGAGGTTCAGGATGAGGAGGGTGATGAGGCCGCCCATGATCCTGAAAATTATAATGGAAATGAAAATCAGAACGAAGATTCTGGTGAAAATCTTAGGCCAACAGAAGTGGCTCCCCCTACCGCCAATGGTTGGCCATTTCTACCTGCTGGCACAAGTCGGCCACTGGAAGTAGACGACATGTATGTTGGGGCTGATGAGGTAGATGTAGATAATCTTCAGTTCGATGAGTTAACTGTTGGGGCTATGTATCCAAATATGAAGCAGTTCAAGAAGGCCGTTAAGGAGTATGCAATTCTGCAGCGATTCATGTTCAAGAAGTCACGGTCAACTCCCATGAAGTATGCTGTTGTATGCAAGGAACCAGGTTGCAAGTGGCGTATATCAGGCATTAGCCGTATGACTTATGTGTTAGTGAAGAAGTTTGTGAGCGACCATACATGTACATCTCACTTAAAGGGCAATGATAATCATCTAGCTACATCCCCATGGGTTGCCGAGACATGCTTACCCCTATTTGACCGTCCAGAAGATGTGGGGACAAGGATCATAAGACAGTACATCAAGTCGCACTGGGGTATAACCATGACCTACCGTAGAGCACACCTTGCGATGAACATCATCCTTGAAATAAAGTGTGGAAATGTGGAGGACTCGTACCGCTTGCTCCCTGCACTGATAGTTGAGATGATGAGAACAAACCCGGGCACCTACATGCGTGTTTTTCGAGTGAGAGATCTACGTCCAGGGGGAGATGATAAATTTGCTCGCTTATTCTGGGCATTTGGTCCCAGCATACGTTCTTTCCAACGAACACTCAGATCGATAGTTTTGGTCGATGGGACGCATCTACGTGGAAAGTATCTTGGAATCTTACTGATCGCAGTTGGGGTAGACGGGAACAACGGATTAGTTCCATTAGCTTTTGGTGTTGTCGAGACTGAGAACGAAGATAGCTGGTGCTGGTTCCTCTATTTGGTGAAGCGGCACGTATTGCCTGAGGGGATATGCGCATTGACTCTGTGCTCCGATCGACAAAAGGGGTTGATGCAAGCAGTGCCTAAAGTAATGCCTATTGCAAACTATAGCTACTGCATGCGTCACCTCGCCGCCAATCTGTACACCGACTTCAAAGACCCTTTACTTAAGAAATTGTTCTGGAGAGCTGCTAGGGCTTTGAGAGAGAGTGTTTTCATAGACACAATGGAAAAAATTAAGGCGAGGAATGAAAATGCAAACAACTGGATAGCCGCTATTCCGAAGGAAAACTGGGCTAGTTTCTACTTCAAGGGGGAAAGATATGATGTGTTGACCACCAATAGATCGGAGTGTTACAATGCAGTGCTAAAGGATACCAGAAAATTGCCGATTGCGGCTGCGGTGGAGCTGACTCGTTTTAAGAGCTCTGAATACATACAGAAACGTCAAGCGATGGGCCTTCAATGGGAAACAAAGTGCACGCATTATGCAGAAAAACATTTGGGACTGGCCATGGAACAGGGTCGCGGATATACTGCTTATCGAGTAGGTGTGCACGAATTTGAAGTAAGGTCCCGTGATCATCATGATGTCGTAAACTTGCTGCAACAAACTTGTACATGTCGTGAGTTCCAAACGCTTGGGCTTCCGTGAGGACATGCCATGGCAGCCATTGCCATCACAGATTTTGATGAGTACAATTATTGCCATAAATGGTTTCGTATAGAGATGTATCGGGAAACGTACTGTGAGGTGCTTCACCCTACAGTAGATCGCACTCAATGGGAACTGCCTCCAGAACCTCTGCAGACTGTATTACCTCCAATAGCGAAAACACCACCTGAACGGCCGCGAACGAGAAGATCTGACCGCGAATTGCAGAGTGGAGTGCATCGCAAATGTACGATCTGTGGAAAACTAGGCCACAACAAAAGGACTTGCAGAGAACCTCCCATGGAGAGACAACTCCCTGATGAATCTGCCATTGGACCCTCTGCCCCATTTTCAATAGGTACATGATACGTAATATATTGAGGTCAATAAGTAGTATAGAACATCCCCGATTCCATACTTATTCGGTGTGGAGGTGGTGTTGTAGGTCGGGTGTACCTTGTACAGCTCCTTTTTTCACGTAATTATTCCGCAGAGAATGCATTGGAGGCTCCAGTTGGATGAAGGAGGAGAAGTGGATTAATTGAAAGTGTGCACAGTAATTAGTTGCTGTATATAATAATTTTTTGAGGGAAACCCTTTTTTGGTATACTGTAATTAGTGGTGTGCATAGTTGAAGGCTGGCAAGTTTTCTGAGGAAAACCCAATTTCTAAAGGTGGAATACTCTATTTTTTGTTATACTGTAATTAATGGTATACTGTAATTAGTGGTGTGCATAGTTGAAGGCTGCCCAGTTTTATGAGGGAAACCCAATTTTTTGAAGGTGGAATACTGTATTCTTTGTTATACTGTAATTAATGGTATACTGTAATTACTGGTATACTGTAATTTTTTGAGGGAAATCCTATTTTCTTAAGGTGGAATGGGTTGTCATAGTTGAAGGCTGCCCAGTTTTCTGAAGCTCGAATGAGTTCTACCTTGCAAGCATTGTTAAAATAAGCTTTTCCCTGCTGGTAAGAAAATTCAAGAACTGGAAAATTAAATTGGTTGTATATATATATATATATATATATATATATATATATATATATGTGCATATTATTGACCTTTTTGTTCATTTTGCAAAAAGTTTGTCATTTTGCAAAAAAGTTTGTCATTTTGCAAAAAAGTTTGCAAAAAGCTTTTCCCTGCTGGTAAGAAAGGGCCAAAAAAAGTTTGTCATTTTGCAACCTATATTTATTGACCTTTTTGTTCGTTTGAAGGGCATTGATGTCCCAAAAAAATGGAGCATAGAGCTTTACTCCCCCTTAATATATGCATATTATTATGACTTGGGAGCTCAAATATTCTCCCCCTTTTGTCATCACCAAAAAAGGTGGAACAAAAGGAAAGAGAGTAGGTGTGAGCCAATGAAAGTGCATACAACCACTCAAAGGACATAGCATCCACGACACATCATAACAGTGACAGAATTATATAAAATGGAATACATCCCAAAAAGATCCAACTGACTATCCAAGCAACTACCTAAATATGATCCATACAACCAACTGATAATCCAAACACTATAGAAACATATAGATAAGGCTAATATAAAAAGAAATCTGAACAAGACAGGATCCATCATCAGAGAACTAGAGCCATCTACTGCTCCGAAGGAGGCGGTGGGTGATGAGAAGAACTGCCCGGCGCCTGGCCCCACTGACCACTGGAGATGTAGTGATAATAGGCGGCCCACTGGTCATCAAAGTGGGAAGTCATGGTGTGGAAGCGAGTCGAAATCGCAGAGTCGACATGGGTAGACAACTGCTGAAACTGAGAGGCCATGGATCGCTCAATGGCCTCCTGCATGTGAGCCAAATCCTGGCGAGTGCAGAACTGAGATGTATCTTCTGAAGGCTGAGGTGCCGGTGCAGGCTGGTCCTCGGCTTCGTAGCCTCCTCCATCGTGAACATCAATGTCAATCACTGCTTCATTAAGAGCCATGCGGTTAAAGGTCGGAACATCAAACGGGGCAGTAGGAGTCATGGTCATCTCTCCATCCAAGGTGATGCCGAAGTGCCGGAAGACACGGGTGAGAATCATGCCATATGGCAAGGAAGATCGGTAGCGTTCAGGGGTCTGAAACATGAAGCGAAACATGATATATGGTAGACAAAGCTGGCGGCCCTCTAGGATGCTGTAGATAATATATGCCTCTAAGGGTCTTAGGGCTTCACGCATCGCACCACGAGGTATGAAGATGTGGTACATGAAGTTATGGAGCACGCGCGCAACCGGAATGAGGTCGGCAGATTGTACGGGCATATTAGGGTGGTAGCGCCGTGTTATCCGACCATAGACAGTGTCATGATCAATATCATCAAGTTCATGCGTCCCATCGTCCGGCCAAAAAATAGTGTAAGAGGCCCTCATGGCTAATCCCAAATACTGTGGCAAAAGTCTGATAGGTGAGTTTGATGACAGTTTTCTTGACCTTAGATTCGATTTTGAAGAAGGAAGGGGAAATGGTGAGATTGGCATAGAAGAGACGCACCAATCGAGGGTAAACGGGTTCGTTCATGTGAAGAATGGGTGTCCAATGAAGAGCATCAAATTTGGCCTTTAAATCAAAATTTTCAAGGACAGGGGGATCAATGTACCTACCGGTCAGGACGCGCCTAGTGCCGACGTCGTCCCAGAGTTTCTTGGCCTTATCCCCAGTGAAATAGGACTTGGGCACAACCTTGGCAGCCACAGCCTTCGCCTTCGCCTTCTTCCGTGAAGGCCCTTCTTCCATGGGAAGTACTTCAGGAACGTATTCGGGGTCTTGAACTTGGGAGGAGCCTCCGATGTTGAGATTTTTGGTCCTAGGAGGCATGGTGAGGGAAAATGTGGGTGGAGAGAAAAGGAATATGTAAAACAAATGAGGAATACCCCAAAAATGGAGGAAAACAGGAGACTTAGAGAAGGAAAGAAAGAAAAAATGAAAAATGGGTGAAATGGTAGGGTTTTAGGAAGAAGAGAGGGATTTGGAAGGGAGATGAGGCTTTTGGAGGATGATGTAGGGAGAAAATGACAGAGAAAACGAAAAATGGAGTTAGGGTTTGAAGGGAAGTGGAAGGAAGAGGGAAAGAGGGAAAGAGGGAAAGAGGAGAAGAATAGTTAAAAAAACGACCTGGATGGTTATAACGTTGCTGGCCGGATCTCGGAGCTCCGACACATATTGTCGGAGTTCCGAGAATAGAGGAATTTCGTTCAATTCTACTGGACTCATTGTCGGAGTTCCGAGAAATGGGCTCGGAATTCCGACTTCCTGACGGTTCGAATCTCGGAGTTCTGGGATATTGATTCGGAGTTCCGAGAAGAGACGGAATACATTTATTCCTACTGGACCGAATCTCGGAGTTCCGAGATTTTTTCTCGGAGCTCCGAGGTTAGCTGGGTGAAATCTCGGAGTTCCGAAAATTTGTCTCGGAACTCCGACAAATTTTCCAGGTTCCTTCTGCCAATATTCTCGGAGATCCGAGACATATTGTCGGAGTTCCGAGATGGGACGGATGGAAATTATTCCTACTAGACCGAATCTCGGAGATCTGAGATTTTTGGTCGGAGCTCCGAGGTTTGCTGGGTGAAATCTCGGAGTTCCGAAAATTTTGGTCGAAACTCCAACAATATGTCCAGGTTCCATCTTCCAATATTCTCGGAGATCCGAGACAAATTGTCGGAGCTCCGAGAATGTCAAATTTTTTTTTCTTTTTTCACAGGAGCACATAGGAAGTACAAAACATGATCTAAATGCATGAATTGTCTTTTGCCATAGAACCGATTTAAATTGTGGCCCATGAAATGAACGTTATGGATCTTCCTATGCTGTGGGGTGGACAATCCATTTGGAGAGAAGGGAGTGGCTGTTGTCATAAATGGTGTTAAATTTATGAACAAGTTTGCGGAAGATTTATTTTCTTCCCAACAGTTAAACCAACCAAACAAAACCGGAAATATTTTTTCAAGAGGGATAACTTATTTTCCCACCAATCTCGCAGGGAGATTTTTCTTCCTCAAAAGTACGAACAACGTGCAATTTGGGGCTCTATCAGACAATGTCCTAACATTTTCACCTACAATAAAAATATAAATATCCGGAAAATCAGAAAAAATAGGGCTCCCACTGCCAACTATGACGATGAAAATAAATTAAAACTACAGAAAATAACCACAATTCAATACAAATAAATCATATTTCTATCTAATACAAATATAAATTCCCCCAAAACTTTATGAAGAAATATTTGATAAATTTCAAAGTCCTTTACCATATTTCGCAATGAACCCAATGCCACAACGACCATCAGTTGACAGAACTTGATTTTTAATTACAAATACATAGTTGTCAGTATGCTGAGATACAAACAAACCCTCCCTCTGTGTCTCTACACCCTGCTTTCTGTCCTACACATATGCGCCCAACAATTACAAATAAATTTAGCCCATTTTACCCCATTTTGCTTACAAATAGACAGAAAACTTCACTGGAAATACCATCAATGTCCACCATGTTTACAACATCCATCGGAACTTGAAGAGATGTTCTTCATTTTTCAGTCATATATCCCCCTTAAGGAAATCGCCACAGTCCCCAAACTCTCCGCGCAAGAATCTTTCGCACAGCTGCAGCCGATAAGCGGGAATGTCAAACTTGCTGAAAGTAAATGGATCATTTGCATACAGATGGTCGATCGCTTTAAGCACGAACAAACCACAGTCGAACCTGCATAACAACGGTTGTATTGAGCGAATCAAAATCATAGCCTAGAAAAATAAACATTTAAATATACTAATATACTGACCCATTGACCTGTTGTGGGAAATTTTCCATCTGCGCATATTGAAAGTGGTCTATATCACAGCCCCTTTCCTTTAAGTACTCCTTCAACAACGTAACCTGCAAGTGGTTAACATTGACAGGTTTAGGAAACATAAGTGTTATACGTATAGATTTATAAGTAGGAAAACATTAAAGATGCTAACCCACTTACGGTCAATCCTGCTCTTTCCTGGAACTCCATTCCTTTACAGGAATTGCATTCGTGGAAGATTTTGTTGACCATATCGACAATGAGGAGAACCCAATGGTTGTCTTCACATAATGGTAATAGTACCATTTTTACTGCTTCGAGGTGGTGGTTTATAAGTCTACTGTGCAGAGCGTCCTTCGCTGTCTTCCACTTTTCTACCCTCAGCTCCTCAGTGACTTCGGTCCCCACTGCAGTCAGAGTTCCCTATAAAAAAAAGGAATTCAATGGGATACTACAGATAAAATCTTTTGTAAACCTCAATGTGGGATGATAGAAATTACACTTACATGTACCACCGATGGAACGAAGACAATTCCCCCCATTGTAGGATCTGCTAACCCATCGTCGTTGGAGGACTGCACGTGCTTCCCATAAATATCGACAATCTTCAAGGAAGAGAAGTAAATGTCAGATGTACATTATTACCTACAGTAATGTAGAAATTAATGATAAAAAATGACACTTACAGTGCCAGTCAGGTATTGTCTGACATTCCAAAGCTGTTGTAGGTCTTCAGCTATTAGGTGTACATCATCAGTTTCCATGAGGATATCACTGCAAAATTGTATTAAATTGTTAGTTAATAATTTTCAATTCTGATCAACTTAAATCATGGTATAATATAATTCACATCTACTTGCCTTTTTTCATGCTTTAGAAGTCTCTCTATCAGAGCTGTTCTTGTGGACCCCGATCCGAGAGGGGCGGGGGGACGTGCCCCCACGCGAGTCTCAGGATCATCCACGTGAAGGAGAGCTCCGCCAAGGAACTCTCGAAAGAGTGCCCCTCACAGCATGAGCGGCGATGTAAAGTGAGATACCTCCCGATTCGGGGACCAGCCCGGATTCGAGACGCACCTTAAACAAAGAAAGAGTCGCCATCCAAGGAAGTAGGCCCTGGATCCCATGCTGTGCTCTGTCGTAACAGATAACCAGAGATATAAAAGGTCCGTGCCTGATGACGAATGGGGAAGGGGTTAGGCGCCCCCAATTCGCCCAAGTGCGAGCACCTGGTCTCTTATGCCATTTATTATTAACTTTGAAGAATTTTGGACGAAAATCATGTGAAATGGGAACGAAGATCCCCGAGATAACGTCTAGCTAATCATGCATGTCTCGGAGATGAATAAGAAGCACACAAAAAAAAAAGATGAATGGCATGCCACCTAAGAATAGCTAGGTTATGAGTGTCATGCCTGATTGGTGTCTAAGTTCTGGTGGACAAACACATGCATGCTACAGCTAAGAGTATAGGATTTGTACATGAAAGTAAGAAAACACAGCAAAACACACAGCACAACACGACTCCACACGACAAACTCTAAACTCTAATGCGATAATTGACTCGGACCAAGATGGCCATCCATCTTAGCTGCACTACGTATCCCGGCCTCGGGAAGAATCAGAGCCAACGTAGTTCGGCGACTTATGCTAAACTACAATGCCTAACCTTCTAGGACCGCTATCCTAGACTCGATCAACTAGACCTGACTAGTTTTTAAAGCTTCTTGCGCCATTACTTAAGTTCGAGTGAATGGTAATTTTTAAGACTCCCTATATGCCCTAACTAATGCAAGTGGACCCTACACCCTATGTGTGACTAGGTTGTGCGTCCTAAGGAAAACCATGGGCTCTCTAAGCGCGTTCTAGTCTAGCCATCGGCTCGACTAAGTGTCTAACCGACCACGACCTGAGGCCTCCTAACTCTACGGACACTCACACGACCAGACATGACAAATCCACAAGATCAGGACAGACTCCTAACTCTAAGACACCCCAAAAGTCTAGGACTGACTCCTAACTCTATGGGAAGATCTTTTGAAAATTGTTTGCAAGGTTATCTTGAAGAATTTTTGTAGTTTTGGAAGGTTTTGAAGTTGTGAAAATTGTTAAAGTTGTGAGAAATGTTTACAAAAAAGGTGATTTAAAAAAATGGTGTAAAAAGGGTGACTGGACTCAGGATGCCAGCAGCACGCCTGAGCTACCTACGTACCCCTCAGCTAGGGATCAAGCCATCCGTAGTTCGGACCTGACTACTCTTAATGACTCGAGATTTTGAGATCTTTGATTTTTTAGATATTTTTTTTTTAATTTTCAAGTGTTTTTTGAAATATTTTAGTGTTTTTTTTGAAATTTTTGACATAAGAGGAACAAAATCCTATCATCATAAAGGGAGGACAGACTCCTGAATATCCCGCAAAGGTCGGACAGCATCCTATGCTTTGCGGGGGAAAAAGACAGAAACACGACTCTGCAAGGGTTGGACCGCATCCTATACCTTGCAAGAGCGGATAGAAGAACATGATCTGATGAAAGGTTGGATGGAATCCTAACCCCTATGATGATAGAATTGGATTCCTGAACAAGATGACTGACTCTCTAGACTAAGGACGGATTCCTATGCTAGTGGACTATCAAATCAAGATAAAGCTCACAAGTAATAAGGAAAAAGAGACCCTGTGCATATTTGGCAAAGGTAAAACACCCAGCTGGGCCGGACAGCTACCTAGCCCTAGGGTGCAACAAATGTGCAACCTAATACCCATAAGGGTAGGGGTATGCTGTCAAGCCGAGTAGGGTGTTCTCCTAAAACCAAACGATGCACAAAAGGGAGGTTTAGCAAGAGAATGAGACTGGGTGAGTCTCTTAGACACAGAGGTAGGATAGAGAGAAATGCTAGCAAGACTTGGCAAGTCTCCTAAGCACCAGGATGGGCTCCAAGTAACCTTATCGTTGCCTAAACAATGATAAGAAAATGAGATAACTGACAGACCAAGTTGGTCTTCGACTAGAAGAGGGTTTAAGACCCGTGAGACTAGAGGTAGTCTCCTAGGGGTTGACTCAGGTTGATTCATTAACGAGACAGTGCCTGTCTTCAAAGATTTGGATCTAAAAGACTAGGCAAGTCTTTTGAGAAAATGGAATGTTATTTGGACTATGCAAGTCCCCCTAGAGATGGGCTTGAAATGACAAAGGAAAGAAACCTGAAAGACTTAAACAGTCTCAGAAAAGATTAGAAGGGAAAACATTACTAGGACTATGCAAGTCCTCTAAAATAATGGGCTCGGGATGACTCCTTCATAGCCCTAATAAGAAAAACTCATCAAAAGCCTCGAATATGCCAATGCTAGGCTAGTGAATTGCGCACACCACTGCTATCTGGCCCTCTCAGCGTTGCTACCTTCATGAAGACATCAATATCAGGATCTGACTTAATATTCGCTGCCTTCTCCCCTCTTGACAATTCTGCTAACATCTCATAACCTGCTCCGACTCCTTGACGTCTGGCGGAGAAAGCTAGAGTTCCATCTAGCCCAGCATGGATCAAATAACCTCTCTACAAGCAACTTTGACTACTGTAATCCATATATCCTTTGAGGGGCAAATTTTAGAGTGCCGTACATTGCGAACAGCTAAAATCTTTTAAACTCAATGATTCCATTCAATCCGAAAATTGATGACATGATTTAAATGCTCAAGCCATTCCAGATAAGATAGCATTCCTTCTTCTCTTTAAATCATCTAGATGAACATCCATTAAATTCATATAGAACATAAAACATTCAAAGACTGGGATAAACCTGTGCTAGATAGCTTCTCAAAGTCAAAACTTTATCAAAACTCTATCAACAATATTTTACTGCTAATTAATATATTTCTGAATAATAAACAAGATCTGTGTGTGTGTATAGAAATTAGAACATTTACCCCAAAATTAAAACTACAAATCCAAAAGCACTTGCATTCTCACCAAAACAGTAATGAAACATACCTAAACAGTAATGAAACATACCTGAGCCAAAGACCAATTGGTATAAATCCAATACTCTGCTGGAAAAAATGTTCAAAGGAAGACTGATGCTACTCTCTTCAGATTTAATGTAGTCACAGAGGCCAAAGAAGCTGGAAATCAAATCGATCTAAGCTCGAGCTTGCTGGAAAATGAATTCATTTCTCTTTCCTTTGCTGAAACCCCAGTTGGCTGAATTGAGAGATTGGAGAAGATAGGGTTTTAACAGGGAGGTTTAAAATGAGATTTGAAGTGGGTTTTAAAGGGGTTCCAGGTGGTAGCTGCCGTGGCAATGGAGATACGAAGAAGGTGGGGATGGGAAGAGGGGAAACGAAATGGGTTTGAAGAAGATGAAGAGGTGAGAGGGGTGCGATTGGCGGACGAGCAGGGGCCGGCTGGAGGAGACGAAGTTGGGGATCGAGCTCCCCCCCTCTCTCTCTCTCTCTCTTTGTTAAATAATAAAAGAAAAAAGAAAGAAAAGAAGGGAATGAAAAATAGAGAAAAAGGAGGTGGGATGGGTTTTCGAAATGGGTTGGGGAAAGGGCAGAGGGTGACCGGTGGTGACGGTGGCCGATGGGGATGAGGGAGGAGAGGAGGGCCGGTGGGTCGGATTCCGGCAAAGTCGCCGGAATCGATGGAGATGGGCGAATCTCTCTGTTCTCTTCTTCTCTCTCTTTCTCTGTTTAAGGGGGAAACGGGTTTTGGGTAAGAGACAAGGTGTGGTAGAGGTTGAGGGTGGCTGGGAGAGGTTGGGAGAAAGGGGGTTGGGATGATGGCTCGGTGGAGCGGCCGGAGTGATGTTGCCGGATTCCGGCAAGGTAGGTTGCCGGAGCACTCCCTCTCTCTCTCTCTCTCTCTCTCTCTCTCTCTCTGCTGCTTGACCTCTTTTTCTTTTTCTTCTCTTTTTTTTTTGGTTTTGGGGGGGGTGGAGGAGTTGCAGAGGGGATTCGGCCGGAGGTGGGTGGAGGATGGTGGATGCTGTTGGGGTGGAGATGGAGAAATGGGTTTCGGTTTTTTGGGGTTGAGGAAGATGGTGGTGAGGGTGGAGATGGAGGATGGTTTTTCGAAGTGGTGGTGGTGTCTGTGGTTGGTGGTGGTTTTTTTTTGAAATGGGTTTTGATGTGGTGGCTGTGGAGGAGGGTGGTTTGGGTTTTGGGTTTGGAGGGAGGTGAGGGTGGAGATGGAGGAGGATTTTCGAAGTGGTGGGTTGTGGTGGCTGTGGTTGGTGGTGGTTTTTTGAAATGGGTTTTGATGTGGTGGCTGTGGAGGAGGGTGGTTTGGGTTTTGGGTTTGGAGGGAGGTGAGGGTGGAGATGGAGGAGGATTTTCGAAGTGGTGGTGGTGGCTGGTACTGGAGGTGGAGGATGGTGGAGGTGGGTGGAGGATGGGGGAGCTTGCTGGCGGTGGAGGTTGTGGGTGGCTGATGGTGGTGGCTGGCAATGGAAGAAGGGAAGAAGAAGAAGAAGGTGGGGGGGATTGATAGGCTTGCCGGATTCCGGCAAGCTTGCCGGAGAAGAAGGTGATGAGGGTGTTTTATTCTTTTTTTTTTTGCTTTGAAATGGGTTTCTGCTGGCTGATGGTGGTGGTGGGCTTGGTGGAGGTTGTGGCTGTGGAGGTGGGTTTGGTAGGTGGTGGCCGAGGGAATGGAGGAGGAAGATGGAGGGGTTGTAGGCTCGTCGGATTCCGGCAAGCTCGCCGGAGAAGAAGGTGGCGGCAGTGGTGGGTTTGGGCAGGGTGGTTTTTGGTAGGGGTGGTTGGCTTGGGTTTTGCCGGATTTCGGCCGGAGGAAGAGGGAGGTGGTGGTGGCTGAGCTCCTCCCTCTGTTTTTTTTTTCTTTGCTTTTCTTTTGAAAATGAATGAGTTCCTCCCCCTTCATGCAAGAACTCCCCTTTGTTTTATACTTAGGGTTACAACCCTAAGTCTAATCCTAGCCATCTATGTGGCATCCTTTTTCTTGGTTATTCTCAACCCTTGATCCTCTCCTTTGCCTTTACAAACCCTAGAAAATCTCTTTCTCATCTCATCCTACCCACACATTTTCCTTGTTGATCCTATGGCTTAGAATTATTGCTTCTCAAGCAAGCAATGTGAACATCCAAGAATACCCTTAAAGATGGGTTGATTTCCTCTTTGCCCAAACCCCTATTTTGGAGAATGACATGCTTGGCCCCCCCTTTTTGCTCTAGACAGCCCCATCTAGTGTATTTTAACTACTTCTTATCTTTACAGGGGGGGGGGGCTCGGGTAGAAAAGGGGGGCGGAATAAAATAATAATAAATTATATATATATATATATATATATATATATATTTTATTTCTTTAAACTACGCCCGGCCCGAGCTCGAGACACGGGTTGGGATGCGACTCGGGTTGATTAATGAAATTCGGGTTGAGATTTTCAACTGCCAATCGGGTTAGGCTCGGATTAATTCCATTTATTTTCCGCCTGACCCCGGGATTTCATTCGAATACACGGGTTTAGGGCCCTGTCAAAATGGGGTGTCTACAGATGCCCCTCTTTGGCAGAGGGCCCTGGTCGCGCGAATGCCGAAGCCGAACAGACAACACATTTTGACTGGCCCGAGATTTCCAACGGAAGGGATGCAAGGGGGTGACGAGATGGATCGACGAGACGGATTCTCACCGAGAGGGAATGATAAGATGAATTGACGAGATAGATTCTCGAAAAGACTACTGAGATGGACTCTCAAGGGATAGTGAGACAGACTCTGACAAATTGCAGAATGGAATAATTAGACAGCCTCTAATTAAGCTACTCAGGGATTTGGAGATTATAAAGCGGAATGATTAGACAGCATCATGATCAAACCTGAATTAGGATCTGAGAAGACAGCATCTTGACAGATGAACAAAGCGGAATGATTAGACAGCATCATGATCATACCTAAATTGGGATCTGAGAAGACAGCATCTTGACAGATGAACAAAGCGGAATGATTAGACAGCATCATGATCAGACCTAAATTAGGATCTGAGAAGACAGCATCTTGACAGATGAACAAAGCGGAATGATTAGACAGCATCATGATCATACCTAAATTGGGATCTGAGAAGACAGCATCTTGACAGATGAACAAAGCGGAATGATTAGACAGCATCATGATCAAACCTAAATGGGGATCTGAGAAGACAGCATGACAGATAAACAAAGCGGAATGATTAGACAGCATCATGATCAAACCTAAATTGGGATCTGAGAAGACAGCATCTTGACAGATAAACAAAGCGGAATGATTAGACAGCATCATGATCAAACCTAAATTAGGATCTGAGAAGACAGCATCTTGACAGATGAACAAAGCGGAATGATTAGACAACATCATGATCAGACCTAAATTGGGAAATTGATTTGAAAAATGCGTTCAAGTTTTCTCAAATCTTGATTCGTTAAAACTGATATCTCAAACATCAATGCATGCTAGGTATATTTTATGGTCTGACTTTCATCAGGACATAAAAGATGCCCCTAGTATAATTTCGCTTCCAGTTTAGGAGTTTTAACAGAACTCGAACGGATTCAAGCTTTCTTTTATGAAATTTGGGGTTACAAAGATTTTGAAGGTACAAGAGACAGACTCTTGCTGAAAGGTCTACCACTTTTGTGCCAATAGCAGGGCTCCGGGCCTCAAAGGCTTTCAAAATGCACAAGAGACTGATTCTGCCTGAAACACTTTCAATTTTCTACCAGCTCAGAACTTCAGGTTATAATGGTTTTCAACTTCCAAGCAGACTGATTCTGCCTGACATATCTTCAACCCCTGCCTGCTGCAGGAATTTCAAATGGGCCCGAGAGCTTGCCGCGCTTCTAGACCATGTATAAGTCATTTCGCCTTCTGGAGATGCGACTTCATTTTCTGGTACCTGTTACCCCAGCTTTTGAAAGGATACTGGACCTAAACAGGTCATTTTGGGACACACCTGACTCGACTGAGTACATGACTTTGGCTTGACAAAGAATGACCTTGACAACTGCTTGACAAAGGACTTTTGGTGAGTACACAACCGATTTACAAGACTGACTTTCAGGAAAGACTGAATCTGCTTCTTAATTTGATAATTGTTTTAAGATGGTACAGCTTACCACTCTTGGAATTCTTTGAATACCGCATTTTAAGGTGATTTCGCCTCTTTCTGGTATTTAGTCGTGGTTATTATACCCTTTGGATTGCTCGGTTTTAACCCCTAGCTTAGAGGAATATCAAAGGAAGCCTTGCCGGCACTTTTCAGACCTTGAAGTGATGCCGATACAGGTATGAAAGTCTTGCCAGCTTCTGAAATTTAGTCCTTCGCGAGAAGTCACTGCCATGACCAGACTGCCCTTTTGGGTTTTCAATCTGGCAGACCGCTTGCCTTAATTTTTGCCTGGACTGCCTGCCCTTGCAGGTTTTCCATCCAGCAGGCTCTGCACCCTGATTTTTGCCTAAGCCGCCCTTTCGGGTTTTCAGCTTAGCGGGTGAATGACCCTAACTTTTGCCTAGACCGCCCTTTCGGGTTTTCAGTCTAGCAGGTCTAAGACTCCATTATTATTTTCTTTTTCTGCTTCTCCACAACCTTTGCCTTATCACACCAGGAGGACTTCTAGGTGGGTTAGGGTTTGAAAGAATTGGATTAGGGTGTTTGCATTGACTGGACCGAATCTGGACCCTTCCAGATAGCCTACGTACCTCCAAAGAGTGAGGATCAGGTCCGCGTAGTTCGCCCGTTGGGGACTTTGGGTTGAGATTGTTTTGATTTGACTTCTTTTTTCTCCTCCACAGATTTGAAGGATTTGCTTTTCTCCTTTTCTTTTCTTTCCTTTCAGCAATTTTGAAAGATTTGACCGAACCCGACGTTGTCAAGTTGCCTACGTACCCTGTGGAAAGGGATCAGGTCATGGCGTAGTTCAGGCTTTGCATCTTTTATGGCGTAAGTCATAAAAGATGCCCCTGGTTTGAGGGTGAGAAAGAAATTTTGATTTTGCTTATTGGCTCAAAGGGTTTGCAAACGGTCTTTGACTTTTCTCTTTTGTTTTTCAATTGGATTTTTGGATTTGAAGCTCAGATCGACCAAGGACGGCCTCCTGGTGTCTTAGGCATAATACTTTTTAAGTTGATCAAGGTTTGTGGGTTCTGTTAGTTTTTCACCATTTTGATCAAGGAGTCTGACGGCTTTTCCAGGCAGGACTTCATCGACAATGTAAGGACCCGACCAGTTTGGTCTGAACTTCCCTCGGGGATCATGGACCGGTGCCCTGTAGGATTTCAAAACGAGGTCACCTTTCTGGAGATCTCTGATTTTCACCTTCTTGTTAAAGGCTTTCTCAACTCGACGCTGATATCCCTGGACATGATACAGAGCTCTGAGCCTCTTCTCATCAATCATCTGCAACTCCTGATACCGGGCCCTTGCCCATTCTGATTCTGGCAAACCAGCTTCCATCATTACCCTTAACGAAGGAATTCTCAGCTCAACTGGTAGGACCGCTTCCATCCCATACACTAGTGAATATGGCGTAGCTCCCGTAGAGGCCCTGATCGACGTTCTGTAAGCCCACAAAGCATATGGTAGCTTATTTGACCAGTCCCTGTACGTCTCTGTCATCTTGCTGATGATGGTTTTGATGTTCTTGTTTGCAGCTTCGACGGCTCCATTTGTCTGGGGCCTGTATGGTGAGGACTTGTGATGCTTAATCTTGAACTCCTCACATAGGCGTACCACTTCTTTCTTGAAGTGCGATCCATTGTCTGAGATCAGCTCATGCAGTACCCCATATCTGCAGATGATGTTCGTTCGAATGAATTTGGCAACTGAGGCTGAAGTCAGCGATGCGAACGATGCGGCTTCGATCCACTTAGTGAAGTAATCGATGGCTACCAGGATGTACTCATGCCCACTTGAAGATTTCGGAAACACCTTTCCGATAATATCGATTCCCCAGACTGAAAACGGCCACGGCGAAGTCAGAGAATGTAACTCAGAAGGCGGCACATGAATGAGGTTGGCGTAAACCTGACATTTATGACACTTCTTCACGAATGCGAAGCAGTCAGCTTCCATGGTTGGCCAGTAGTACCCGAGTCTCAAGATCTTTCTCGACAGCATCTTCCCGTTCATGTGAGGCCCACAGACTCCTTCATGCGTCTGTTCTACGAGATTAGCTGCTCGATCTTCATCTACGCAAAGAAGCTGGATTCCATCAAATGACCTCTTGAAGAGCTCATTGCCGCAGATAATGAAGTTAGCCGCCAACTTCTGGAGAGACCTCCGCTCTTTTCCTGATGCTTCAGGGGGGTGCCCTTGGCCTAGAATGAGATTCTTTATATCAGTGTACCATGGCTTTCCATCTGGACATCGAGCTGCTATCTCTATAGCGTTCACATGCGCTGGAGCCCATTGTAACCGCACTGCTAGAGGCTGAACTTCCATTGATGCAGAGATATCTAACATTGAGGCCAGTGTAGCCAAAGCGTCCGCGAAATGATTTCTTGTCCTCGACAGATGAGTGAATGTAACATTCTTGAATCTCTTGACCAGAGAGTCCAGATGTGTGTGATACGGGATCAATCTATCCTCCTTTGTTTTCCATTGACCATTGATCTGACAAATGATCAAGATTGAGTCTCCGAAAACATCTATCTCTTGAATACGCAAAGCTAAGGCTGCTTCGAGACCAGCAATGCACGCTTCATATTCGGCCTCATTGTTGGTACACTTGAACTGCAATTTGATGGATACGGGGATGTACTCTTTCTTCGGAGATATCAACACTGCCCCAACCCCTTGACCTCGGTTGTTCACAGCACCATCGAAATACATCAACCACCTGGTGCTTGGGGCCTCATCTTCTATAGTCATGATCTCTTCATCAGGAAAATCTGCCGTCAGAACTGCATTCTCATCTACAGGCGCATCAGCCAACTGCTCAGCTATCACACGCCCTTTAACTGATTTCTGGGTTACATAGGCAATATCAAATTCGGACAATAGCAGCAACCATCTGGATGTTCTCCCGGTGAGGGCGGGCTTCTCGAACAAGTACTTCAACGGATCCATACGTGAGAGTAAGAGAACCTTGTTCGATAACAGGTAATGCCTGAGCCTCTGAGTTGCCCAAACCAGCGCCAGACAAGTCTTTTCCAAGATAGAATATTTGATTTCGTACTCCGGCATCTTCTTGCTGATGTAGTAGATAGGCTTTTCTTTCTTCGACTCAGGGTCCTGCTGGGCTAACATGCAACCCATAGCTGTGTCAGTGACGGATAGGTACAGCAACAGTGGCTGGTCCGGAATAACTGGTGACAGGACAGGGGGCAAAGTTAAACACTGCTTGACTTTCTCGAATGCTTCCTGACACTCGTCATTCCACTTCTTTGGAGAATTTTTCTTCAATAGCTTGAAGATGGGTTCGCACGTCATTGTCAATTGATTTATGAACCTTCTAAGGTACTGAACCTTTCCCAGGAAACCACGGATCTGCCTCTCGGTCCTCGGTGGCTCCATCTCTTGGATTGCTTTGATCTTTTGAGGATCTACCTCGATCCCTCTTTCGCTGACCATGAATCCCAACAACTTCCCTGAAGTAACCCCGAAAACACACTTGCTCGGGTTCAAGCGAAGCTTATACTTCCGGATCCTTTCAAAGAACTTCCTCAGGACTACGGCATGCTCTGGTCGAGTCTTAGATTTAACAATCATGTCATCGACGTAAACTTCGACCTCTTTATGAATCATGTCATGCAATAAAGTGGTAGCCGCCCTTTGATAGGTTGCCCCAGCATTCTTCAGCCCAAATGGCATCACTCTGTAGCAATATGTTCCCCATGGAGTGGTGAACGCGGTTTTTATCATGTCCTCAGGGGCCATCTTGATCTGATTATATCCGGAAAACCCATCCATAAAGGATAGCAAAGCATGACCAGCTGTATTATCCACCAGGAGATCGATGCTCGGCAAAGGAAAGTCATCCTTGGGACTCGCCTTGTTCAAATCTCTGAAATCCACGCACATTCTGACTTTTCCGTCCTTCTTGGGCACCGGTACTATGTTAGCCAGCCATTCCGGATATTCAACCACTTGAATGAAGCCCGCATCTAACAGCTTCTTGACTTCATCATGGACTTTAAATTCCCATTCTGGTTTTAATTTTCGAAGTTTTTGTTTTTTCGGCTTGGCACCTGGGATTAGGGGAAGACGATGCTGGACAATGTCTTCGCTTAATCCCGGCATGTCATCATAGGACCAAGCAAAAACTTCTTTGTAATTCTTAAGCAAAGTGATTAATTCTTCACGCTCCTCCGGGGATAACGTTTTGCCAATCCGTATTTCCTGGATTAAGGTTTCATCACCTATGTTGACGATTTCAATTTCTTCTTCAAGTGGTTTAGCGCGACGCTGCTCCTCCTGAGTAATCATGTGTTTGATCTCAGGGGGAGTTTCGTCGGCATCCTCATAAGAGGGGGAGTCTTGATCATTGTTATTAGTTTTATCAATTTGAGAAGCAGAAACAGAGACAGGAAGATGCTTAAATGAGTCTTTCATTTCATTCATAGAATCAAAATTTACATCATTGATCAATTGGCCCACAGCAGGCTTTACAGTATGCTCAAAAGAAAAGTTTGTATCGTCAATTGAAATGTTGACACCTGACTCAACTGGACTATGTATGGACTTTGTGGTATATTCTATAACAAACTCATCTTCATAGACAGCATCTATATCGGAGGACTCGCCACCCACACTAGGAATGTCTAAGCTTCCTAAGGTACCTGCATCCAAAGAATTGTTAGAAATAACAGACTTTATATTTGACTCGGAAACAGACACATACTTAGAAACTTTAGACTCTTTTGGAGGAACGTGACTATGCTGAAGGACTAATTGAGGAATGACCTGAGAGGTCCAGTTATCAAGGGGTACCTCAGCTGGGGTAATTCGGCCCTTAGGGTTCAGGATGTGCGCATCTTCTCCGATCATGGCAATGACCGGTGCCTCAACCTCGAAGAGGGAGTCTAGAAGGCGCGGTTCTAAGTTCTCCGCCCAATCAAATTCCTGTTTTTCGACAGCTGTAATCTGCCCATGGAAGTACTCATCTGGCAATTCATCAGCGAAAAAGATTTCAAAACCTGGCAGCTCTTTCCCAGACTCATCCAACCACGGCTCGGGGAAACCACAGAAAGGGCGATCAGCTCTTTCTTTCCTGTACCTACCATTCATCAACAGACTGAACGGTCCCATAGGCAGCTCTAGGCCCCGACGACGCAGCTCTGCCCACTTCAGCATGTACTGCTTTCTTTCCCTGATCTCTTTCTTGGTGGGTTCATACCCTAACCCAAACAAATTGTTCGCGACCTTCAGCTCCGGCCACTCAGTTAAACCCTGCAGATTTCTCCCTAGACCAGTTCCAGGAATATACCCATATTTGCGCATTATTCGGGCTACCTGCGCATTTGCACTGGACATAAACAGAATTTCTTCGCTCATAGCTTCTTCCATAGTAATGGTCGAAACTTCGAGTGAAAACCCAGTCAGACTGACATCTATGGTGCTTGAACCAATCTGCTCTTCGGATATCTGTCCAACCTCTGGTTCTGGGTCCCCTCTAACTGTGATAATTCTGCTATTCTTGATGAACTTGAGCTTCTGATGGACAGTGGAAGGAACCACTCCGACTTTGTGAAGCCAAGGTCGGCCGAGAAGGAGAAAGAAGGAGGTCTTGATATCCAGAACTTGGAATTCTATGTCAAACATTTCACCTCCAATCTCGATTTCGGTGACCAAAGTTCCAATGACATCTCTTCTGGTCCCATCGTAAGCCAAAATCCCCTGCTCTGACGGAATGTAGTCATTCGGCCCAAACCCCAAGGCAGTAGCGGTGCTCAAAGGACACACATTCAGAGCTGACCCGTTGTCAACCAAAACCTCTGGCACTTTCTTCTTATTGCAAATGACGGTAATTCTGAGAGATTTTGTATGATTCTTACCCTCCGGAGTCAAATCTTCATCCGAAAAGGACACGGTCATAGCTGCTCTGGCCATAGATACGAGCCCAACTAGCTCGTCAGGGGTTATATTCACAGACACCTGTGCTGTATTCAACTCACGAAGTATAACCTGACGGTGCTTAGGCGATGACATCAGCAAACCCCAGATAGAAACATTAGCTTGAGTCTTCCTAAGCTGCTTCAACAAAACGTCTTCATCTTCTTCAGGACGCAACCTCTGATTCTGATTCTCAACAGCTCTGGCAATCTCAGCGGGATTCTCTGCTCCCAGCTCGGGAGGCTTAAAGACGCGTCCACCACGAGTAACATGGCGAACCTCATCACAGGGATCGTTCAACAGAAGCAAATCATCATCCTCAAGCTTAAGGACATACGGGACTTCGCTTTTCTCTTCCTCCCCCTCGAATCTGAGGACATAAGGGCATCCAGAGGATTCCCCAACTTCTTGCGCAGAGGACAAGACATAAGGCTCTTCACGTTTAACTTCCTCATCATCGGATTCCCATCTCAGGATATACGGCTCATCAGAAATAACGGCACATATACGGGAATGATCCAGGACAACCTCTTCAGTGAGAATAGCATAGACATTTGGAGGAGGCATAGTGTGCGTTGGCAATGGATTCCTGGTGACATTAGGGAGAGCTTCCACCGCAATTTCTTTTGCCTCGATCTTATCCTGGATCCTATGCCTTAGTGCCATACATCTGTCAGTCAAATGCCCAACACCCTGGTGATATTCACAGTACTGATCTCTTCTCCAATATTTCGGGAGAGGATTTGGGGCTTCTCGGGGTTCTAACAGAGTGATTTTCTTGTCCCTCAACAGTTTTTTGAGAGCCACATATAGGGAATAGGGTAAAGGGGTGAATTGTCTGGGCTCGGTTCTTTCCGGACGAACTCCTCCGGGACCTTCTCTCCTAACTAGACGAGTAGTATTCACATTGTTGACTTCCTTCGGGGGCGCCATAGGCCTTTTCCCCTCTCTGACATCTGAGGTGGAGGTCCTAGTTCTCAGGCCGCCCTTAGCCAATATGTCTTCGATTCTAGTCCCGGTCTTGATCAGGTGATGAAAGTCATTGAAGTACTGGATTGACATATGAGGAAAGTAAAAGGGGGAAAGATTCTTGACGGCAATCTTGATAAGATCGTCATCCGGTAACTTGTGGGTCATTTGGGCTGCCTTTCTCCTCCATCGCCGAATGAAGGAAGTAAAGGTCTCATTGGGTCCCTGCTTCAGCGATTTCAGGTCCCTTTTTGTCACGTCAATCCCCTCTTCCATGGAGAATTGCTGGACAAATTTGTTAGCCACACCTTCAAGGGTCCTGCTTTCTTCTGGTTTCAGATGCAAAAACCACTTCTTGGCTGTCCCAGTCAAAGTCCTAGGGAACACTAAAGCAATCTGCTCTGGGGATAAACCGTGCTGCTGCAACAGAGGAATGACTGACTTGAGATGGCTACGAGGGCACCCCATTCCGTCGTATTTGTCAAAGTCTGGCATTTTGAACTTGGGCGGAAGTACGACCCCTGGAGCTATCATGAATTCAGACATATCCAAATTTTTGGGACCTTGGCACTTCATGGTTTCCATATCCCGGGTCAGCTTCTCAATTTGGTCAGCAAATTCCTGTGCTTTATCAGGATTTCCCAGGTTAGGAAGACAGTTCTCTGCTGCGTATTGGCACTCATCAAAGTCTTCGATTTCAGGCAATACAGCTGGCCTGGGAGACACAAGAGGAACAGAAGGTATAACTGGGGACTGCTGATTGGCCGGGTCTTTGGAGGTAGAAAGACGATCATTCTTCAGGAGGGCTATATCATCCTTCATGGCACTCAACTGAAGGAGAATGGCCTTCATCATTTCATTCGTATCAGGACTGTTGTTTCCGGTCCCTTCCATTGATTCAGATGCAAGTGGAGATGATGAAAGAATTTCTGGACGACCAAGGAGAAGCGGCGCAGGAGAGGTGAAGGATTCTGGGGAAAAAGAAAGTCTATTCAGCCTGGAATCTGAAGACTGACGGGACCAGGCCGATTTTGAATTGACTTTCTTGGGAGCGATGATGTCCCGCTAAGACTCCTGAATGGAAGTTAATAAGTTAGATTGCACATTTGATAATTGAGATGGAACACTTCACACAAATTCAAGACGAGAGAAATAGAAGAGAACACATTTTCATTGATCACAAATCAAACTGCAGTTACGACTGATAAAACATGTCACTTTTAATTACAAGTAAATGGAACCAAGTGAGCATAATGAAACTTGAAATTAAAATGACAATTGCATGAAAAGGGTCTTCAATGCTCCATGATCCGAGCTCTCTTTCCCGCAGGCTCTTCTGGTAACTCCTTCCGATGAACTTTAGATGATAGAGCAAACCTCTTAGCGGTAACCTTGTTTCCCCAATCAGCTACAATAGACTTTATGAGACCAGGAGTAAGCTTTTCGCAAGGAGGAGGGGTTACAAATCCGGGAGGACATGGATTTCCCGTGATCTGGTAAAGCAGACGAGTGGGAGCATAAAAGGTTGACTTTTCCAAACCCATAAGATACACAAATGGATGCGGGCAGGTGCTAGTGATGACATGTAAGCATGAATGACTCACCCAGTGAAATTGATCCTTCTCCACGTGTTGCAACCAATTATGCCACTCATCAATGGATTGGGGTTTATTGGCCATTGGTTGCCACGAAAGATGATCCTTGAGGGTGTATTGAAGGGAACTCTGTGGCCGAAGGATGGTGAGTTTTTCACCGAGCCATAAATAAAGTAGCTTGACGCACCCATGGAAATTATCCTTCACCTCTTGCCGAGCAATTAGATCCAGCCCAGAGAAGGTTTCTGCTAGCATGATTGGGACGGGATTCCTTCCTTCGCTAATTTGATCGACTACACTCAGTAAGGTCACAGGGGCAATACTGGAGTCTTCACGGACAACGTGACGTGCAAGGACACCAAAGATTAAGGCACTGCGTCGACAATTTTGAAAACGGGAATCAATAGGGTCAACGTTTTTAGAAAAACGCCCAATGAGGTCATCGAATTGCACATACGTGTCCTTGAAATAAGGCATAGCATCAACAGTTTTGTTCTCGAAAAGCTTACAGAAAAGGGAACGAGGAGACGCTATACTCGATGGTTGGATCCAGAGCCCCTCGGGTGGGAGTTCTAATAGGGCGCACCAATCCTCGAATATAGGACAGATTTCAAAGGGACCAAATTGGAAAACGTGCAGAATAGGATCCCAGAGTCTTGCAGCTGCTTGAAGAAATTGCCAATTCACACCGGATGCGCTCAAATTATTAAACGTGCTGATGAACCTGTCGGCCATACTCCACGCTGCACGCTCGCGCGGGAGAGCTTGAATTGACTCACTTATCCAAACCCTCATCACTTTGTTCGACATGATTTAACCTAATCACAGATAGGATAAGATCAGAAGAGAGTGAAGATAACCTTGAATATCGAAATAATAAGGATAAATTTGACCGATCATATGGGAAGGATACAACTGGAGACACTAATTTTGTTCATCAATAATCATAGACTTTCGAATAGATCAGAAAGGTAGACCATGGCCACAAAATGGCAGAAGTAGGTCATAGACTGGATCTCAAATCTGATGATGGACATTGACAACTGTATGATCAAGATGATCGATAATGATAGATCATGGTCATAGAGACAGCGGACAAGCCATCAACCACATCTAAGACAGAGCATGCAAGTAGCGAAAATCTAACCCAATGAGTAATATCCACACACAACACGGACTTATGACACATGAATGGCCATGAGAGTGATGAGTATAGACCACTAACCAGGTGACTCTGAAAGAATGTACATATGATTGATTGAACCAGGAATCCCTCACTGGAAAAGAGGGTTCTGATCTAACCAACCGACAAAACAGAACATACCAAAGAGATTTGTACAATCTGAGGACAAAACGACAGATATAGTCTCAACAAAGGTAAAAGAAATACTATTGACTGCATCGAAGGAGTGCAGATAGGACGGATCCGACCTGAAACACCTACTGCAAAAGGGAGCCTGACCTGAACGACCGACTCGACAAATAGGGTATGTACAAGAAGATGGAAAAACTGTACATCGACTCAGCGAATAATACATGTACAAAGGAACAAGACCACCGTACACTCAGGAGACAAAACACAGACCATGATCAGGACAAAGACCAGGGAAAATGATTAACCATTTTGAAGACTGGGGAATGAAACTATGTAGCTGATAGTTAGACCAGAAAATTCTATTGATAGACAGACCCTGGTCTAACAGGTTAGCACAAAGACCGATCAGGAAAATAAGGAATCAAGGACTGGACCATGACCATGAAAGGCGGTGAACAAAACCGTCGGCCAGACCCAAACTGAAAGAAGGAATAGACTCTACCTGATGATAATGGATCAGAACAACTCAAACACATGAACCCAACACACCGGGGTGACCATATGATAAGAGATCACAGGGTAAATCATGATCTAGCTGACAACCAAGCAAGAGTGAGGGTCATCGATCAGATTTGAAGGAATGCACGACTGCGAATGACGCAAAAACCTAATCTAGGAGACAGGTCCTAATCTGAGAATAAATACAACACATACACGTACATATATACATACATATCCTAACCAGGGGCACCGGCCCTAACCTGATCTAGCGGAGCCAAGAAAATCTTGACTCAAAAGTGCTTGTGAGTGTACTAGATAACGCGACGGGTAACCACGGTGTGGCTTACCCTTCTACACTACATGGGTAGGCTGACTTCTATCCTAGGCTCACATATGCTGGTCGCACATGTTCGTCCTATATGAGTACATATATATAGTGTCCTAGCAAGGGTTCCCTAATTTTGGTTCTAAAGGGAGCAACTAATATATACATACATAATATAATGAAGTAAAAGTAGGGCCCAGGCATCTCTGCAGGGTACTATGCTTATGACCATACCCTTGATGTATAATGCAAGCACACCCAGCATTATACAAAGTATGTTCATTGCTCATCGGCCGCTGTAGAACACCAGCACACCCAGTGTCTACGGCTGCAGCTCCGGCGCATAGCTCGGAAATAGATACAACGGCTCCCATCTGGTGCGCGTCAGATCTATTCCCTGAGGCAAATAATGAAAATAATGAAAGAAGTAAAGAATATGACAATGTATGATGTGCAGTGTGTGAATCCCTTGTTTTATTTACGCACCTACTTGGTGCCCCTGGATTTCTAACGATAAAGTTCCCATTTAACTTGGTTTTGACCCAAATTTCTTCAAAATTAATAAAAATGACATTTTTACAGAGTTAGGCAATGTTTCTAAAATTCCCCAGCAGAGTCGCCAGTCTGTGGACCCCGATCCGAGAGGGGCGGGGGGACGTGCCCCCACGCGAGTCTCAGGATCATCCACGTGAAGGAGAGCTCCGCCAAGGAACTCTCGAAAGAGTGCCCCTCACAGCATGAGCGGCGATGTAAAGTGAGATACCTCCCGATTCGGGGACCAGCCCGGATTCGAGACGCACCTTAAACAAAGAAAGAGTCGCCATCCAAGGAAGTAGGCCCTGGATCCCATGCTGTGCTCTGTTGTAACAGATAACCAGAGATATAAAAGGTCCGTGCCTGATGACGAATGGGGAAGGGGTTAGGCACCCCCAATTCGCCCAAGTGCGAGCACCTGGTCTCTTATGCCATTTATTATTAACTTTGAAGAATTTTGGACGAAAATCATGTGAAATGGGAACGAAGATCCCCGAGATAACGTCTAGCTAATCATGCATGTCTCGGAGATGAATAAGAAGCACACACGAAAAAAAGATGAATGGCATGCCACCTAAGAATAGCTAGGTTATGAGTGTCATGCCTGATTGGTGTCTAAGTTCTGGTGGACAAACACATGCATGCTACAGCTAAGAGTATAGGATCTGTACATGAAAGTAAGAAAACACAGCAAAACACACAGCACAACACGACTCCACACAACAAACTCTAAATTCTAATGCGATAATTGACTCGGACCAAGATGGCCATCCATCTTAGCTGCACTACGTATCCCGGCCTCGGGAAGAATCAGAGCCAACGTAGTTCGGTGACCTATGCTAAACTACAATGCCTAACCTTATAGGACCGCTATCCTAGACTCAATCAACTAGACCTGACTAGTTTTTAAAGCTTCTTGCGCTATTACTTAAGTTCGAGTGAATGGTAATTTTTAGGACTCCCTATATGCCCTAACTAATGCAAGTGGACCCTACACCCTATGTGTGACTAGGTTGTGCGTCCTAAGGAAAATCATGGGCTCTCTAAGCGCGTTCTAGTCTAGCCATCGGCTCGACTAAGTGTCTAACCGACCACGACCTGAGGCCTCCTAACTCTACGGACACTCACACTACCAGACATGACAAATCCACAAGATCAGGACAGACTCCTAACTCTAAGACACCCCAAAAGTCTAGGACTGACTCCTAACTCTATGGGAAGATCTTTTGAAAATTGTTTGCAAGGTTATCTTGAAGAATTTTAGTAGTTTTGGAAGGTTTTGAAGTTGTGAAAATTGTGAAAGTTGTGAGAAATGTTTACAAAAAAGGTGATTTAAAAAAATGGTGTAAAAAGGGTGACTGGACTCAGGATGCCAGCAGCACGCCTGAGCTGCCTACGTACCCCTCAGCTAGGGATCAAGCCATCCGTAGTTCGGACCTGACTACTCTTAATGACTCGAGATTTTGAGATCTTTGATTTTTTAGATATATTTTTTTTTAATTTTCAAGTGTTTTTTGAAATATTTTAGTGTTTTTTTTGGAATTTTTGACATAAGAGGAACAAAATCCTATCATCATAAAGGGAGGACAGACTCCTGAATATCCCGCAAAGGTCGGACAGCATCCTATGCTTTGCGGGGGAAAAAGACAGAAACACGACTCTGCAAGGGTTGGACCGCATCCTATACCTTGCAAGAGCGGATAGAAGAACATGATCTGATGAAAGGTTGGATGGAATCCTAACCCCTATGATGATAGAATTGGATTCCTGAACAAGATGACTGACTCTCTAGACTAAGGACGGATTCCTATGCTAGTGGACTATCAAATCAAGATAAAGCTCACAAGTAATAAGGAAAAAGAGACCCTGTGCATATTTGGCAAAGGTAAAACACCCAGCTGGGCCGGACAGCTACCTAGCCCTAGGGTGCAACAAATGTGCAACCTAATACCCATAAGGGTAGGGGTATGCTGTCAAGCCGAGTAGGGTGTTCTCCCAAAACCAAAGGATGCACAAAAGGGAGGTTTAGCAAGAGAATGAGACTGGGTGAGTCTCTTAGACACAGAGGTAGGATAGAGAGAAATGCTAGCAAGACTGGGCAAGTCTCCTAAGCACCAGGATGGGCTCCAAGTAACCTTATCGTTGCCTAAACAATGATAAGAAAATGAGATAACTGACAGACCAAGTTGGTCTTCGACTAGAAGAGGGTTTAAGACCCGTGAGACTAGAGGTAGTCTCCTAGGGGTTGACTCAGGTTGATTCATTAACGAGACAGTGCCTGTCTCCAAAGATTTGGATCTAAAAGACTAGGCAAGTCTTTTGAGAAAATGGAATGCTATTTGGACTATGCAAGTCCCCCTAGAGATGGGCTTGAAATGACAAATGAAAGAAACCTGAAAGACTTAAACAGTCTCAGAAAAGATTAGAAGGGAAAACATTACTAGGACTATGCAAGTCCTCTAAAATAATGGGCTCGGGATGACTCCTTCATAGCCCTAATAAGAAAAACTCATCAAAAGCCTCGAATATGCCAATGCTAGGCTAGTGAATTGCGCACACCACTGCTATCTGGCCCTCTCAGCGTTGCTACCTTCATGAAGACATCAATATCAGGATCTGACTTAATATTCGCTGCCTTCTCCCCTCTTGACAATTCTGCTAACATCTCATAACCTGCTCCGACTCCTTGACGTCTGGCGGAGAAAGCTAGAGTTCCATCTAGCCCAGCATGGATCAAATAACCTCTCTACAAGCAACTTTGACTACTGTAATCCATATATCCTTTGAGGGGCAAATTTTAGAGTGCCGTACATTGCGAATAGCTAAAATCTTTTAAACTCAATGATTCCATTCAATCCGAAAATTGATGACATGATTTAAATGCTCAAGCCATTCCAGATAAGATAGCATTCATTCTTCTCTTTAAATCATCTAGATGAACATCCATTAAATTCATATAGAACATAAAACATTCAAAGACTGGGATAAACCTGTGCTAGATAGCTTCTCAAAGTCAAAACTTTATCAAAACTCTATCAACAATATTTTACTGCTAATTAATATATTTCTGAATAATAAACAAGATCTGTGTGTGTGTATAGAAATTAGAACATTTACCTGTAGACACCCCATTTTGACAGCGCCCTAAACCCGTGTATCCGAATGAAATCCCGAGGTCAGGCGGAAAATGAATGGAATTAATCTGAGCCTAACCCGATTGGCAGTTGGAAATCTCAACCCGAATTTCACGAATCAACCCAGGTCGCACCCCAACCCGTGTCTCGAGCTCGAGCCGGGCGTAGTTTAAAGAAATATAAAAGGGAGTATGAATTAGCAGGGCATGGGTGTGCCAATACTGGCTTACCATAGGCAAATAAAAAAAAAAGAAAAAAAAAAGATTTTTATTCCGCCCCCTGTTTCTACCCGAGCCACCCCCCCTGTAAGGATAAGAGTAGTTAAAATACACTAGATGGGGTTGTCTAGAGCAAAAAGGGGGGGGGCAAGTATATCACTCTTCAAAATAGGGGCTTGGGCAAAGAGGAAATCAACCCATCCTTAAGGGTATTCTTGGATGTTCACATTGCTTGCTTGAGAAGCAATAATTCCAAGCCATAGGATCAATCAAAGAAAATGTGTGGGTAGGATGAGGTGAGGAAGAGATTTTCTAGGGTTTGTAAAGGCAATGGAGGAGATCAAGGGTGGAGATCACCCAAGAAGAGGAAGATGCCACATAGAGGGTTAGGATTAGAGTTAGGGATTCAACCCTAAGTATAAAACAAAGGGGAGTTCTTGCATGAGGGGGGGAGGAGCTCATCCATTTTCAAAAAAAAAACAAAGAAAAAAAGCAAACCACAGCCACCACCTTCTTCTCCGGCGAGCTTGCCGGAATCCGGCAAGCCTGCAACCTCCCCATCTTCCTCTTCCTCTTCCATTCCTTTCTACCTCCACTTCCGCAGCCACAACCTCCATCTCTGCAAATCTGAGCCACCATCAAAACCCACCCAAAACCCAAAAAAAAAAAATCAAGAACAGAGGGAGGAGCTCTGCCACCATCACCTTCCTCTTCCTCCGGTCAAAATCCGGCAAAACCCTAGCCAACCACCACTACCAAAAACCCATCCTGCCCAAACCCCCCACAGCCGCCACCTTCTTCTCCGGCAAGCTTGCCGGAATCCGGCTAGCCCGCAACCTCCACCATCTCCTCCTCCACCATAGCCATCTCCGGCCGAGCCTCCCCCACAACCACCACCACCATAAACCACCCGAAACCGCCACCTCTGCAACATTACCACCACCATAAACCACCCCAAACCGCCACCTCTGCAACTCCACCTCCACCGCAACCCACCCATTTGCCCTCCACCCACCTCCACCATCCTCCACCTCCAGCACCACCACCTCCAAACCCTTCGAAAATCCCCTCCATCTCCATCCTCACCTCCCTCCAAACCCAAAACCGAAATCCCCTTTCTCTACACCCCAACAAAACTGAAACCCATTTCAAAAAAAAAAACCCAAAAAAGCCACCACCGGACCATTACCCTCTTCAAACCCAACACCGCCGCCCATCCATCCACCTTCTTCCACCTCCTCTGCCACCCAAACCACCCTCCTCCCCCAACACAGCCGCCCATCATCTCCTTACCTCCACCCTCGGCCACCGTTCCCCACCACCTGCAACTCCATCGCCGACCCCCTTTCACCTCCTCCAGCCACCGAAACCCGCCGAAATCCTCTCCCCCACCTCGTGGTTTCTCCCAACCCTCGTTAAACCCAAATCCTCCCCCCCATCTCTACCCATTTCGAAAACCCATCCCACCTCCTTTTCTTTTCGTTTTATTTAACAGGAGAGAGAGAGAGAAAGAAAGGGAGAGAAAGAGAGAGAGAGAGAGAGAGAGAGGGAGGGAGAGAGCTCGAGCTCCACCGCCGTGCCACCCCCATCGGCCGATCCTCCCCTCCACCACCGCTACCTCCCTCTCTGTTTTCGGCATTTTTTTTTTTTTTTTTTTTTTTAAAAAAAAAAATAAAAAGGAAAAGAGAGAGAGAGAGAGAGTGAGAGAGAGAGAGTTGAAGGAGAGAAGAGGAGGGTTTTCTCGATTTTGTTTTATTTTATTTTTTTTGTTAGAAAAATCAGAGTGAGGGAAAGAAATTGCGGAGGTGGACTCGAGCCCCACCCTCGACCCGCGGCCTCCCCATCCGCGGCCTCCCCATCGCTGCCGATTAGCACCACCATTGCCATGCCCAAAACCACCTCATCCTCACTTGAGAACCCAAGCTGATCCCTTTTTCGTTTTCGCCTTCCCCAAGCTTCGATCTGTCGAATCCCAAGCGCAACCGACTCCAGCAAATCATTCGAGCCGTGCCGACCATCTTCAATCTGAGGTAATTGCTACTCTCTTTCTTTTACTAGTTGTTTATAATGTGGGTGGTTTGATTATCGTGGAAATTCAATTTACCTGAACATTGCTAACCTTGTTTTAACTCCTGGAGTATTTCTGGTCTTAAAAAGCATGGTATATCTGTACCCCTATCGTTCGATCTCATCTTGGGTTTTCCTATTAGGTTATTACCCTAAGGATGCATCGTTCGATCTCATCTTGGGTTTTCCTACTGGTTATCACCCTAAGAATGTAAAAGGTTCATGATTTTTGTCTTCTGATTAATTCCTTTGGTCTGTTAAAAGTTTTGGTATCTGTGACAGAAATCATTATAGATGGGGTTTGAGATTCCTTGTGTTCTTCAGTTTGGAAATGAGAACCGTGCTAAGTTGGCCAATGCATGAAAAGTAGAGGTTTACTCAAATACATGTTGAGGTGATTTATCCTAAGAAATGTATCTCCCGTGTTTGAATGAGATTTGAATGTCTCGTGAGGGCTACGAGAGCTCCGTGGATTAATGTTAGAGCAAGTTATCTTAAATATGTGCTCAATCTTGTTTGCATGCCAGCTAACCCAATTTCATTTGCTTGTTAGTTGAACTCCCAGCATATTGACTTTAGTCAAGAGGGGTAGGTCTAGTAAAAGATGCTTCTATTCTTGTATTTGCATGTGCTAGGTGCTATTCAATCCTCTTTTCAGCCAATCAAGGGGGAAGTAATGTCCATTAAATGAAAAACTCCTAATAGGTCGAATAAATAAGCAGATGTTGGAGATGTTCAATCTAGCTCGTTAGGAGTGGCAATTCGAGCGCCCTTTGTGTATAGGATCAAACCTCTAATAGTTCATCCCTACCCAACAGTTGATATCATCGTGGGGACGTCTATGGGGTCGGCATTTTGTCCTATTCTGTCTCTTTTGAGAATATGTATCGTATGAGTCCCGCAGTTTCATTCATAATTGGACCCCATTTCTTGTCTCTTCCCACTTCTAGGATCCTTATAGAGTTCGGTGTCCCTTTTGTTTTCTGGTTCCCCTTTATTATCATATTTCCATAGGGATCAGGCTATGACGGAATACTTCTTGAGCCAACCCCTTCCCTTCCCGCCTTAGAGTTTTCGCAGGTTGAGCGATTTCTTCCTCTATAGAGTCAGTCGTAGAGAGTTTAGGGGTCTGTCCCACCGTCCTAGGGTTTGGGAGTCGGCCCTACCCTTGTAGAGTTTAGGATTCTGTCCTATCCCTTCATAAAGTTTGGGATTCCGCCTTTTCATCTTCCAGAGTCCGTCTTCAGCATACGAGTTAGTCCTTCAGTCTTTCAGGAGTCAGTCCTGTCATCGTAGGGGTTAGGATTCTGCCCATCCTCTCATTAAGTCGTGATCTTTACCCCCGCTTGCAAGGTATAGGATGCTGTCCAACCCTTGCCGAGTTGTTTTCATGTTCGTACCCCCGCAAAGCATAGGATGCTGTCCAACCTTTGCGGGATATCAGGGGTCTGTCGTACCCTTATGATGATAGGGTTGTGTCCTCTCGTGTCAAAAATTCCAACAAAAAAACATTTCAAAATACTTAAAGGTTCAAAAAAACATCTAAAAATCAAAAATCCCAAAAATCTCAAGTTATTAGGAAAATCAGGTCCGAACTACGTTGGCTTGATCCCTTTCAACAGGGTACGTAGTGCAGCTTGGGATCCACATCCCAGGTCCAGCCAAACCTTTAAAAATAAACATTTCAAATATTCCAAAAAAATACAAAAAAAACTTCAAAACCTTTTCAAAAAAGATCTTCCCCTAGAGTTAGGAGTCTGTCCTAGATATTTAGGGTGTTTTAGAGTTAGGAGTCGGTCCTGATTTGTATTGATATGGTGTGTCCTGTCGTGTGAGTGTCCCTAGAGTTAGGAGGCCTCAAGTCGATCGGTTAGACATTTAGTCGAACCGATGGCTAGACTAGGAAGCATATAGTCAACCCATGGTTTTCCTTAGAATGCACAGCCTAGATACACATAGGATATAGGGCTCACCTGCATTAGCTTAAGGCTAATCAACTTGCATTAGTTAGGGCATATAGAGTCCTAAAAATTACAATCCACTTGAATTTAAGCAATCGCACAAAAAGCTTTAAACATCAGTCGAGTCTAGTGGATCGAGTCTAGGATAGCGGTCCTAGAGTTTTAGGCATCGTAGTTTAGAATAGGGCACCGAACTACGTTGGCTCTGATTCTTCCCGAGGCCGGGATACGTAGTGCAGCTAGGATGGATGGCCATCCTGGTCCGAGTCAAGTATTGCATTAGAGTCTAGGGCTTGTCGTGTCGGGTCATGTGTCGAGTCGTGTTGTGTTGTGTGTTTTGCTGTGTTTTCTTATTTTTATGTACAGATCCTATACCTTTAGCTGTAGCATGCATGTGTTTGCCCACCAGAACTTAGACACCAATCAGGCATGTCACTCATAACCTAGATATTTTAGGTGACACTTCTTTCACTTCTTTTATGTGTGTTTCTTATTCATCTCCGAGACGTGCATGATTAGCTAGACGTTATCTCGGGGATATTCGTTCCCATTTCGCATGATTTTCTCCCAAAACTCTTCAAAATTAATAATAAATGGCATAAGAGACCAGGTGCTAGCACTTGGGCGAATTGGGGGCGCCTAATCCCTTCCCCATTCGTCATCAGGCACGAACCCTATTTTATATCTCTGGTTATCTGTTGCAACAGAGCACAGCATGGGATCCAGGGCCCACTTCCTTGGATGGCGACTCTTTCTTTGCTTAAGGTGCGTCTCGAATCCGGGCTAGTCCCCGAATCGAGAGGTATCTCACTTTACATCGCCGCTCATGCTGTGAGGGGCACTCTTTCGAGAGTTCCTTGGTGGGGCTCTCCTTCACGTGGACGATCAAGAGACTCGCGCGGGGGCCCGTCCCCTCACGCCCGTCCCGGATCGGGTTCCACAGACTGGCGACTCTGCTGGGGATCTTTTGAAACATTGCCTAACTCTGTAAAAATGCCATTTTAATTAATTTTGAAGAAATTTGGGTCAAAATCAAGTTAAATGAGAACTTTATCGTTAGAAATCCAGGGGCACCAAGTAGGTGCGTAACTAAAACAAGGGATTCACACACTGCACATCATACATTGTCATATTCTTTATTTCTTTCATTATTTTCATTATTGGCCTCAGGGAATAGATATGACGCGTACCAGTTGGGAACCGTTGTATCTATTTCCGAGCTATGCGCCGGAGCTGCAGCCGTAGACACTGGGTGTGCTGGTGTTCTACAGCAGCCGATGAGCAATGAACATACTTTGTATAATGCTGGGTGTGCTGGCGTTATACATCAAGGGTATGGTCATAAGCATAGTACCCTGCAGAGATGCCTGGGCCTTACTTTTATTCCATTATATTATGTATGTATATATTAGTTGCTCCCTTTAGAACCAAAATTAGGGAACCCTTGCTAGGACACTATATATATGTACTCATATAGGACGAACATGTGCGACCAGCATATGTGAGCCTAGGATAGAAGTCAGCCTACCCATGTAGTGTAGAAGGGTAAGTCACACCGTGGTTACCCGCCGCGTTTTCTAGTACACTCACAAGCACTTTTGAGTCAAGATTATCTTGGCTCCGCTAGATCAGGGTAGGGCTGGTGCCCCTGGTTAGGATATGTATGTATATATGTACGTGTATGTGTTATATTTATTCTCAGATTAGGACCTGTCTCCTAGATTAGGTTTCTGTATCTGTCGCAGTCGTGCATTCCTTCAGACCTGATCGATGACCCTTACTCTTGCTCGGTTGTCAGCTAGATCGTGATTTACCCTGTGATCTCTTATCATACGGTCACCCCGGTGTGTTGGGTTCATGTGTTTGAGTTGTTCTGATCCATTACATCAGGTAAAGCCTATTCCTTCTTTCAGTTTGGGTCTGGCCGACGGTTTTGTTCACCGCCTTTCATGGTCATGGTCCAGTCCTTGATTCCTTATTTTCCTGATCGGTCTTTGTGCTAACCTGTTAGACCAGGGTCAGTCTATCAATAGAATTTTCTGGTCTAACTATCAGCTACATAGTTTCATTCCTCAGTCTTCAAAATGGTTAATCATTTTCCCTGGTCTTGGTCCTGATCATGGTCTATGTTTTGTCTCCTGAGTGTACGGTGGTCTTGTTCCTTTGTACATGTATTATTCGCTGAGTCGATGTATAGTTTTGCCATCTTCTTGTGCATACCCTATGTGTCGAGTCGGTCGTTCAGATCAGGCCACCTTTTTACAATAGGTGTTCCAGGTCTGATCCATCCTATTGCACTCCTTCGATGCAGTCGATAGTATTTCTTTTACCTTTGTTGAGACTATATCTGTCGTTTTGTCTTCAGATTGTACAAATCTCTTTGGTATGTCCCGTTTTGTCGATTGGTTAGATCAGAACCCTCTTTTCCAGTGAGGGATTCCTGGTTCAATCAATCATATGTACATTCTTTCAGAGTCACCTGGTTAGTGGTCTATACTCGTCACTCTCATAGCCATGGTCTATTCATGTGTCATAGATCCGTGTTGTGTGTGGATATTACTCATTGGGTTAGATTTTCGCTACTTGCATGCTCTGTCTTAGATATGGTTGATGGCTTGTCCGCTGTCTCTATGACCATGATCTATCATTATCGATCCTCTTGATCATACAGTTGTCAATGTCCATCATCAGATTTGAGATCCAGTCTATGACCTACTTCTGTCATTTTGTGGCCGTGGTCTACCTTTCTGATCTATTCGAAAGTCTATGATTATTGATGAACAAAATCAGTGTCGCCAGTTGTATCCTTCCCATATGATCGGTCAAATTTATCCCTATTATTTCGTTATTCAGGGTTATCTTCACTCTCTTCTGATCTTATCCTATCTGTGATTAGGTTAAATCATGTCGAACAAAGTGATGAGGGTTTGGATAAGTGAGTCAATTCGAGCTCTCCCGCGCGAGCGTGCACAGTGGAGTACGGCCGACAGGTTCATCAGCACGTTTAATAATTTGAGCGCATCCGGTGTGAATTGGCAATTTCTTCAAGCAGCTGCAAGACTCTGGGATCCTATTCTTCATGTTTTTCAATTTGGTCCCTTTGAAATCTGTCCTATATTCGAGGATTGGTGCGCCCTATTAGAACTCCCACCTGAGGGACTCTGGATCCAACCTTCGAGTATAGCGTCTCCTCGTTCCCTTTTCTGTAAGCTTTTTGAGAACCAAACTGTTGATGCTATGCCCTATTTCAAAGACACGTACGTGCAATTCGATGACCTCATTGAGCGTTTTTCTAAAAACGTTGACCCTATCGATTCCCGTTTTCAAAATTGTCGACGCAGTGCCTTAATCTTTGGTGTCCTTGCACGTCACGTTGTCCGTGAAGACTCCAGTATTGCCCCTGTGACCTTACTGAGTGTGGTCGATCAAATTAGTGAAGGAAGGAATCCTGTCCCACTCATGCTAGCAGAAACCTTCTCTGGGCTGGATCTTATCGCCCGGCAAGAGGTGAAGGATAATTTCCATGGGTGCGTCAAGTTACTTTATTTATGGCTCTGTGAAAAACTCACCATCCTTCGGCCACAGAGTTCCCTTCAGTACACCCTCAAGGATCATCTTTCGTGGCAACCAATGGCCAATAAACCCCAATCCATTGATGAGTGGCGTAATTGGTTGCAACACGTTGAGAAGGATCAATTTCACTGGGTGAGTCATTCATGCTTACATGTTATCACTAGCACCTGCCCACACCCATTTGTGTATCTTATGGGTTTGGAAAAGTCAACCTTTTATGCTCCCACTCGTCTGCTTTACCAGATCACGGGAAGTCCATGTCCTCCCGGATTTGTAACCCCTCCTCCTTGCGAAAAGCTTACTCCCGATCTCATAAAGTCTATTGTAGCTGCTTGGGGAAACAAGGTTACCGCTAGGAGATTTGCTCTATCATCTAAAGTCCATCGAAAGGAGTTACCAGAAGAGCCTGCGGGAAAGAGAGCTCGGATCATGGAGCATTGAAGACCATTTTCATACAATTGTCATTTTAATTTCAAGTTTCATTATACTCATTTTGTTCCATCTACTTGTAATTAAAAGTGACATGTTTTATCAATCGTAACTACAGTTTGATTTGTGATCAATGAAAATGTGTTCTTTTCTATTTTTCTCGTCTTGAATTTACGTGAAGTGTTCCATCTCAATTATCAAATGTGCAATCTAACTTATTAACTTCCATTCAGGAGTCTTAGCGGGACATCATCGCTCCTAAGAAAGCCAAGTCAAAATCGGCCTGGTCCCGTCAGTCTTCAAATTCCAGGCTGAATAGACTTTCTCTTTCCCCAGAATCCTTTACTTCTCCTGCGCCGCTTCTCCTGGGTCGTCCAGAAATTCTTTCACCCATTTCACTTGCATCTGAATCAATGGAAGGGACCGGTAACAACAGTCCTGATACGAATGAGATGATGAAGGCTATTCTTCTTCAGCTGAGTACCATGAAGGATGATATAGCCCTCCTGAAAAATGATCGTCTGTCTACCTCTAAAGACCCGGCCAATCAGCAGCCTTCAGTTATACCTTCTGTTCCTCTTGTTTCTCCCAGGCCAGCTGTATTGCCTGAAATCGAAGACTTTGATGAGGGCCAGTACGCAGCAGAGAACTGTCTTCCTAACCTGGGAAATCCTGATAAAGCACAGGAATTGGCTGACCAAATTGAGAAGCTGACTCGGGATATGGAAACCATGAAGTGCCAAGGTCCCAAAAATTTGGATATGTCTGAGTTCATGATAGCTCCAGGGGTCGTACTTCCGCCCAAGTTCAAAATGCCAGACTTTGACAAATACGACGGAATGGGGTGCCCTCGTAGCCATCTCAAGTCAGTCATTCCTCTGTTGCAGCAGCACGGTTTATCCCCAGAGCAGATTGCTTTGGTGTTCCCTAGAACTTTGACTGGGACAGCGAAGAAGTGGTTCTTGCATCTGAAACCAGAAGAAAGCAGGACTCTTGAAGGTGTAGCTAACAAATTTGTTCAGCAATTCTCCATGGAAGAGGGGATTGACGTGACAAAAAGGGATCTGAAATCGCTGAAGCAGGGACCTAATGAGACATTTACTTCCTTCATTCGACGATGGAGGAGAAAGGCAGCACAAATGACCCACAAGTTACCGGATGACGATCTTATCAAGATTGCCGTCAAGAATCTTTCCCCCTTTTACTTTCCTCATATGTCAATCCAGTACTTCAATGACTTCGATCACCTGATCAAGACCGGGACAAGAATCGAGGACATACTGGCTAAGGGCGGCCTGAGAACTAGGGCCTCCACTTCAGATGTCAGAGAGGGAAAAAGGCCTATGGCGCCTCCGAAGGAAGTTAACAACGTGAATACTGCTCGTCCAGTTAGGAGAGAAGGTCCCGGAGGAGTTCGTCCGGAAAGAAATGAGCCCAGAGAGTTCACTCCTTTACCTTATTCCCTGTCTGTAGCTCTCAAAAAGCTGTTGAGAGACAAGAAGATCACTCTACTAGAACCCCGGGAAGTTCCCAATCCTCTCCCGAAATACTGGAGAAAAGATCAGTACTGCGAATATCACCAGAGTGTTGGGCATTTGACTGACAGATGTTTGGCACTAAGGCATAGGATCCAGGATAAGATCGAGGCAAAAGAAATTGTGGTGGAAGCTCTTCCCAATGTCACCAGGAATCCATTGCCGACGCATACTATGCCTCCTCCAAATGTCTACGCTATTCTCACTGAAGAGGTTGTCCTGGACCATTCTCGTATATGCGCCGTTATCTCTGATGAGCCGTATATCTTACGATGGGAATCCGATGATGAAGAATTAAAGCGCGAAGAGCCTTATGTCTTGTCCTCTGCGCAAGAAGTTGGGGAATCCTCTGGATGTCCTTATGTCCTCAGATTCGAGGGGGAGGAGGAGAAAAGCAAAGTCCCATATGTCCTTAAGCTTGAGGACGAGGACTTGCTGCTGTTGAACGATCCGTGTGATGAGGTTCGCCATGTTACCCGTGGTGGACGTTTCTTTAAGCCCCCTGAGTTGAGAGCAGAGAATCCCGCTGAGATTGCCAGAGCTGTTGAGAATCAGAATCAGAGGTTGAGTCCTGAGGAAGATGAGGACATTCTGTTGAAGCAGCTTAGAAAGACCCAAGCTAATGTTTCTATCTGGGGTCTGTTAATGTCATCCCCTAAGCACCGGCAGGTTATACTTCGTGAATTGAATACAGCGCAGGTGTCTGTGGATATAACCCCTGGTGAGCTGGTTGGGCTCGTATCTATGGCCAGATCAGCTATGATCGTGTCCTTTTCGGATGAAGATCTGACTCCGGAAGGTAAGAATCATACAAAATCCCTCAGAATCACCGTCGTGTGCAATAAGAAGAAGGTACCAGAGGTTTTGGTTGACAACGGGTCAGCTCTGAATGTATGTCCTTTGAGCACCGCTACCGCCTTGGGGTTTGGGCCGAATGATTATGTTCCGTCGGAGCAGGGGATATTGGCTTATGATGGGACCAGAAGGGACGTCATCGGAACCTTGGTCACCGAAATTGAGATCGGAGGTGAAATGTTTGACATAGAATTCCAAGTTCTAGATATCAAGACCTCATTCTTTCTCCTTCTCGGCCGACCTTGGCTTCACAAAGTCGGAGTGGTTCCTTCCACTGTCCATCAGAAGCTCAAGTTCATCAAGGATAACAGAATTGTCACAGTTCGAGGGGATCCAGAACCAGAGGTTGGACAGATATCCCAAGAGCAGATCGGTTCAAGCACCATAGATGTCAGTCTGACTGGGTTTTCGCTTGAAGTCTCGACCATTACTATGGAAGAGGCTATGAGCGAAGAAATTCTGTTTATGTCCAGTGCAAATGCGCAGGTAGCCCGAATAATGCGCAAATATGGGTATATTCCTGGAACTGGTCTGGGGAGAAGTCTGCAAGGTTTAACTGAGTGGCCGGAGCTGAAGGTCGCAAACAATTTGTTTGGGTTAGGATATGAACCCACCAAGAAAGAGATCAGGGAAAGAAAGCAGTACATGCTGAAGTGGGCAGAGCTGCGTCGTCGGGGCCTAGAGCTGCCTATGGGACCGTTCAGTCTGTTGATGAATGGTAAGTACAGGAAAGAAGGAGCCGATCGCCCGTTCTATGGTTTTCCCGAGCCGTGGTTTGATGAGTCTGGGAAAGAGTTACCAGGTTTTGAAATCTTCTCCGCTGACGAATTGCCAGACGAGTACTTCCATGGACAGATTGTAGCCGTCGAAAAGCAGGAATCTGATTGGGCTAAGAACTTAGAGTCGCAGCTTCTGGACTCCCTCTTCGAGGTTGAGGCACCGGTCATTGCTATGATCGGAAAAGATGCACGCTTCCTGAATCCGAAGGGCCGAATTACCCCAGCTGAGGTACCCCTTGATAACTGGACTTCTCAGGTCATTCCTCAATTAGTTCTTCAGTGTGGTCATGTTCCTCCAAAAGAGTCTCAAGTTTCTGAGTATGTGTCTGTTTCCGAGTCAAATATAAAGTCTGCTATTTCTAACAATTCTTTGGATGCAGGTACCTTAGAAAGCTTAGACATTCCTGGTGTGGGTGGCGAGTCCTCCGGTATAGATGTTGCCTATGAAGATGAGTCTGTTATGGAATATACTACAAAGTCCATACATGGTCCAGTTGAGTCAAGTGTCAGCATTTCAGTTGACGATGCAAACTTTCTTTTTGAGCATACTGTAAAGCCTGCTGTGGGCCAGTTGATCAATGATGTAAACTTTGATTCTATGAATGAAATAAAGGACTCGTTTCAGTATCTTCCTGTCTCTGTTTCTGCTTCTCAAATTGATAAAACTAATAACAATGATCAAGACTCCCCCTCTTACGAGGATGTCGACGAAACTCCCCCTGAGATCAAACACATGATTACTCGGGAGGAGCAGCGTCGGGCTAAACCACTTGAAGAAGAAATTGAAATCGTCAACATAGGTGATGAAACCTTAATTCGGGAAATACGGATTGGCAAAACGTTATCCCCGGAGGAGCGTGAAGAATTAATCACTTTGCTTAAAGAGTACGAAGAAGTTTTTGCTTGGTCCTATGATGACATGCCAGGATTAAGCGAAGACATAGTCCAGCATCGTCTTCCCTTAATCCCAGGCGCCAAGCCGAAAAAGCAAAAACTTCAAAAATTAAAACCAGAATGGGAGTTGAAAGTCCATGATGAAGTCAAGAAGCTGTTAGATGCGGGCTTCATTCAAGTGGTTGAATATCCAGAATGGCTGGCTAACATAGTACCGGTGCCCAAGAAGGACGGAAAAGTCAGAATGTGCGTGGATTTCAGAGATTTGAACAAGGCGAGTCCCAAGGATGACTTTCCTTTGCCGAGCATCGATCTCCTGGTGGATAATACAGCTGGTCATGCTTTGTTATCCTTTATGGATGGGTTTTCCGGATATAATCAGATCAAGATGGCCCCTGAGGACATGATAAAAACTGCGTTCACCACTCCATGGGGAACATATTGCTACAAAGTGATGCCGTTTGGGCTGAAGAATGCAGGGGCAACCTATCAGAGGGCGGCTACCACCTTATTGCATGACATGATTCACAAAGAGGTCGAGGTTTACGTCGATGACATGATCGTTAAATCCAAGACTCGACCAGAGCACGCCGTAGTCCTGAGGAAGTTTTTCGAAAGGATCCGGAAGTATAAGCTTCGCTTGAACCCGAGCAAGTGTGTATTTGGGGTCACTTCAGGGAAGTTATTGGGATTCATGGTCAGCGAAAGAGGGATCGAGGTAGATCCTCAAAAGATCAAAGCAATCCAAGAGATGGAGTCGCCGAGGACCGAGAGGCAGATCCGTAGTTTCCTGGGAAAGGTTCAGTACCTAAGGAGGTTCATAAATCAGTTGACAATGACGTGTGAACCCATCTTCAAGCTGCTAAAGAAAAATTCTCCGAAGAAGTGGAATGATGAGTGTCAGGAAGCATTTGAGAAAGTCAAGCAGTGTCTAACTTTGCCTCCTGTCTTGTCGCCAGTTATTCCGGGCCAGCCACTGTTGCTGTACCTATCTGTCACCGACACAGCTATGGGTTGCATGTTAGCCCAGCAAGACCCTGAGTCGAAGAAAGAAAAGCCTATCTACTACATCAGCAAGAAGATGCTGGAGTACGAAATCAAATATTCTATCTTGGAAAAAACTTGTCTGGCACTGGTTTGGGCAACTCAGAGGCTTAGGCATTACCTGCTATCAAACAAGGTTCTCTTACTCTCACGGATGGATCCGTTGAAGTACTTGTTCGAGAAGCCCGCCCTCACCGGGAGAACATCCAGATGGTTGCTGCTATTGTCCGAATTTGATATTGCCTATGTAACCCAGAAATCAGTTAAAGGGCGTGTGATAGCTGAGCAGTTGGCTGATGCGCCTGTAGATGAGAATGCAGTTCTGACGGCAGATTTTCCTGATGAAGAGATCATGGCTGTAGAAGAGGAGGTCCAAAGCACCAGATGGTTGATGTATTTTGATGGTGCTGTGAACAACCGAGGTCAAGGAGTTGGGGCAGTGTTGATATCTCCGAAGAAAGAGTACATCCCCGTGTCCATCAAATTGCAGTTCAAGTGTACCAACAATGAGGCCGAGTATGAGGCTTGCATTGCTGGTCTCGAAGCAGCCTTGGCTCTGCATATTCAAGAGATAGATGTTTTCGGGGACTCGATCTTGATCATTTGTCAGATCAATGGTCAATGGAAAACAAAGGAGGATAGATTGATCCCGTATCACACGCACCTGGATTCCCTGGTCAGGAGGTTCAAGAATGTTACATTTACTCATCTGTCGAGGACGAGAAATCATTTCGCGGACGCTTTGGCTACACTAGCCTCAATGTTGGATATCTCCGCATCAATGGAAGTTCAGCCTCTGGCAGTGCGGTTACAATGGGCTCCAGCGCATGTGAACGCTATAGAGATAGCAGCCCGATGTCCAGATGGAAAGCCCTGGTACATTGATATAAAGAATCTCATTTTAGGCCAAGGGCACCCCCCTGAAGCATCAGGAAAAGAACGGAGGTCTCTCCAGAAGTTGGCGGCTAACTTCATTATCTGCGGCAATGAGCTCTTCAGGAGGTCGTTTGATGGAATCCAGCTTCTTTGTGTAGATGAAGATCGAGCAGCTAATCTCATAGAGCAGACGCATGAAGGAGTCTGTGGGCCTCACATGAACGGGAAGATGCTGTCAAGAAAGATCCTGAGACTTGGGTACTACTGGCCAACCATGGAAGCTGACTGCTTTGCCTTCGTGAAGAAGTGTCATAAATGTCAGGTTTATGCGAACCTCATTCACGTGCCGCCTTCTGAGTTACATTCTCTGACTTCGCCGTGGCCGTTTTCAGTCTGGGGAATCGATATTATTGGAAAGGTGTTTCCGAAATCTTCAAGCGGGCATGAGTACATCCTGGTAGCCATCGATTACTTCACTAAGTGGATCGAAGCCGCATCCTTCGCTTCGCTGACTTCAGCCTCAGTCGCCAAATTCATTCGAGCGAACATCATCTGCAGATACGGGGTGCCGCATGAGCTGATCTCAGACAATGGATCGCACTTCAAGAAAGAAGTGGTACACCTCTGTGAGGAGTTCAAGATCAAGCATCACAAGTCCTCACCATACAGGCCTCAGACAAATGGTGCCGTCGAAGCCGCAAACAAGAACATCAAAGCCATCATCAGCAAGATGACAGAAACGTACAAGGACTGGTCAAATAAGCTACCATATGCTTTGTGGGCTTATAGAACGTCGATCAGGGCCTCTACGGGAGCTACGCCATATTCATTAGTGTATGGGATGGAAGCAGTCCTACCAGTTGAGCTGAGAATTCCTTCGTTGAGGGTAATGATGGAAGCTGATTTGCCAGAATCAGAGTGGGCAAGGGCCCGGTATCAGGAGTTGCAGATGATTGATGAGAAGAGGCTCAGAGCTCTCTATCATGTCCAGGGATATCAGCGTCGAATTGAGAAAGCTTTTAACAAGAAGGTGAAGATCAGAGATCTCCAGAAGGGTGACCTCGTTTTGAAATCCTACAGGGCACCGGTCTATGATCCCCGAGGAAAGTTCAGGCCAAACTGGTCAGGTCCTTACATTGTCGATGAAGTCCTGCCTGGAAAAGCCGTCAGACTCCTTGATCAAAATGGTGAAAAACTAACAGAACCCACAAACCTTGATCAACTTAAAAAGTATTATGCCTAAGACACCAGGAGGCCGTCCTTGGTCGATCTGAGCTTCAACTCAAAAAATCCCATTCAAAAAAAAAAAAAGAAGGGAAAAGTCAAATACCGTTTGCAAACCCTTTGAGCCAATAAGTAAAATCAAAATTTCTTTGTCACCCTCAAACCAGGGGCATCTTTTATGACTTGCGTCATAAAAGATGCAGGCCTGAACTACGCCATGACCTGATCCCTTTCCACAGGGTACGTAGGCAACCTGACAAACTCGGGTTCGGTCAAATCTTTCAAAGCTTTCGAAAAAAGAAAAGAAAAGAAAGAGACTTAAATCAAAGCAATCTCTACCCAAAGTCCCCAAGGGGCGAACTACGCGGACCTGATCCTCACTCTTTGGAGGTACGTAGGCTATCTGGAAGGGTCCAGATTCGGTCCAGTCAATGCAAACATCCTAATCCAATTCTTTCAAACCCTAACCCACCTAGAAGTCCTCCTGGTGTGATAAGGCAAAGGTTTGTGGCAAAACAGAAAAAGAAAAGAAAAGAATAATGGAGTCTTAGACCCGCTAGACTGAAAACCCGAGAGGGCGGTCTAGGCAAAAGTTAGGGTCATTCGCCCGCTAAGTTGAAAACCCGAAGGGGCGGCTTAGGCAAAAAATCAGGGTGCAGAGCCTGCTGGATGGAAAACCTGCAAGGGCAGGCAGTCCAAGCAAAAATTAAGGCAAGCGGTCCGCCAGATTGAAAACCCAAAAGGCAGTCTGGTCATGGCAGTGACTTCTCGTAAAGGACTAAATTTCAGAAGCTAGCAAGACGTCATACCTGTATCGGCATCACTTCAAGGTCTGAAAAGTGCCGGCAAGGCTTCCTTTGATATTCCTCTAAGCTAGGGGTTAAAACCGAGCAATCCAAAGGGTATAATAACCATGACTAAATACCAGAAAGAGGCGTAATCACCTTAAAGCACGGTATTCAAAGAGTTCCAAGAGTGGTAAGCTGTACCATCTTAAAACAATTATCAAATTAAGAAGCAGATTCAGTCTTTCCTGAAAGTCAGTCTTGTAACTCGGTCGTGTATTCACCAAAAGTCCTTTGTCAAGCAGTCGTCAAGGTCATTTTTTGTCAAGTCAAAGTCATGTACTCAGTCGAGTCAGGTGTGTCCCAAAATGACCTGTTTGGTCCAGTATCCTTTCAAAAAGCTGGGGTAGCAGGTACCAGAAACTGAAGTTGCATCTCCAGAAGGCGAAATGACCTATACATGGTCTAGAAGCGCGGCAAGCTCTCAGGCCCATTTGAAATTCCTGCAGCAGGCAGGAGGTTGAAGATGTGTCAAGCGGAATCAGTCTGCTTGGAAGTTGAAAGTCATTGCAACCTGAAGTTCTGATAGCTGGCAGAAAATTGAAAGTATTTCAGGCAGAATCAGTCTCTTGTGCATTTTGAAAGCCTTTGAGGCCCGGAGCCCTTGCAATTGGCATAAAAGTGGTAGGCCTTTCAGCAAGAGTCAGTCTCTTGTACCTTCAAAATCTTTGTAACCCGAGTTTCATAAAAGAAAGCTTGAATCTGTTTGAGTTCTGTTAAGACTCCTGAACTGGAAGCGAAATTTTACTAGGGGCATCTTTTATGTCCTGACGAAAGTCAGACCATAAAAGATACCTAGCATGCATTGACGGTTGAGATAGCAGTTTTAACAAATCAGGATTTGAGAAAACTTGAGCGCATTTTTCAAATCAAATTTTTAATTCAGGTTTGATCATGATGCTGTCTAATCATTCCGCTTTGTTCATCTGTCAAGATGCTGTCTTCTCAGATCCCAATTCAGGTTTGATCATGATAACTGTCTAATCATTCCGCTTCGTTCATCTGTCAAGATGCTGTCTTCTCAGATCCCAATTCAGGTTTGATCATGATGCTGTCTAATCATTCCGCTGTGTTGATCTGTCAAGATGCTGTCTTCCCAGATCCCAATTTAGGTTTGATCATGATAACTGTCTAATCATTCCGCTTTGTTCATCTGTCAAGATGCTGTCTTCTCAGATCCCAATCCAGGTTTGATCGTGATGCTGTCTAATCATTCCGCTGTATTGATCTGTCAAGATGCTGTCTTCCCAGGTCCCAATTTAGGTTTGATCATGATAACTGTCTAATCATTCCACTTCGTTCATCTGTCAAGATGCTGTCTTCCCAGATCCCAATTTAGGTTTGATCATGATAACTGTTTAATCATTCCGCTTTGTTCATCTGTCAAGATGCTGTCTTCTCAGATCCCAATCCAGGTTTGATCGTGATGCTGTCTAATCATTCCGCTGTATTGATATGTCAAGATGCTGTCTTCCCAGGTCCCAATTTAGGTTTGATCATGATAACTGTCTAATCATTCCACTTCGTTCATCTGTCAAGATGCTATCTTCTCAGATCCCAATCCAGGTTTGATCATGATAACTGTCTAATCATTCCGCTTCGTTCATCTGTCAAAATGCTGTCTTCTCAGATCCCAATTCAGGTTTGATCATGATAACTGTCTAATCATTCCGCCCTGTTCATCTGTCAAGATGCTGTCTTCTCAGATCCCAATTTAGGTTTGATCATGATAACTGTCTAATCATTCCGCTTCGTTCATCTGTCAAGATGCTGTCTTCTCAGATCCCAATTTAGGTTTGATCATGATGCTGTCTAATCATTCCGCTGTTTTGATCTGTCAAGATGCTGTCTTCTCAGATCCCAATTTAGGTTTGATCAAGATGATGTCTAATCATTCCGCTTTATAATCTCCAAATCTCTGAGCGGCTTAATTAGAGGCTGTCTAATTATTCCATTCTGCAATTTGTGACAGTCTGTCTCGCCAATTCATCTTATCATTCCTTCTCGATGAGAATCTGTCTCGTCGATCCATCTCGTTCCTTCCGTTTGAAATCTTGGGCCAGTCAAAATGTGTTGTCTGTTCGGCTTTGGCATTCGCGCGACAAGCGCCCTCTGCCAAAGAGGGGCATCTGTAGACACCCCATTTTGACAGCGCCCTAAACCCGTGTATCCGAATGAAATCCCGAGGTCAGGCGGAAAATGAATGGAATTAATCTGAGCCTAACCCGATTGGCAGTTGGAAATCTCAACCCGAATTTCACGAATCAACCCAGGTCGCACCCCAACCCGTGTCTCGAGCTCGAGCCGGGCGTAGTTTAAAGAAATATAAAAGGGAGTATGAATTAGCAGGGCATGGGTGTGCCAATACTGGCTTACCATAGGCAAATAAAAAAAAAAGAAAAAAAAAAGATTTTTATTCCGCCCCCTGTTTCTACCCGAGCCACCCCCCCTGTAAGGATAAGAGTAGTTAAAATACACTAGATGGGGTTGTCTAGAGCAAAAAGGGGGGGGGCAAGTATATCACTCTTCAAAATAGGGGCTTGGGCAAAGAGGAAATCAACCCATCCTTAAGGGTATTCTTGGATGTTCACATTGCTTGCTTGAGAAGCAATAATTCCAAGCCATAGGATCAATCAAAGAAAATGTGTGGGTAGGATGAGGTGAGGAAGAGATTTTCTAGGGTTTGTAAAGGCAATGGAGGAGATCAAGGGTGGAGATCACCCAAGAAGAGGAAGATGCCACATAGAGGGTTAGGATTAGAGTTAGGGATTCAACCCTAAGTATAAAACAAAGGGGAGTTCTTGCATGAGGGGGGGAGGAGCTCATCCATTTTCAAAAAAAAAACAAAGAAAAAAAGCAAACCACAGCCACCACCTTCTTCTCCGGCGAGCTTGCCGGAATCCGGCAAGCCTGCAACCTCCCCATCTTCCTCTTCCTCTTCCATTCCTTTCTACCTCCACTTCCGCAGCCACAACCTCCATCTCTGCAAATCTGAGCCACCATCAAAACCCACCCAAAACCCAAAAAAAAAAAATCAAGAACAGAGGGAGGAGCTCTGCCACCATCACCTTCCTCTTCCTCCGGTCAAAATCCGGCAAAACCCTAGCCAACCACCACTACCAAAAACCCATCCTGCCCAAACCCCCCACAGCCGCCACCTTCTTCTCCGGCAAGCTTGCCGGAATCCGGCTAGCCCGCAACCTCCACCATCTCCTCCTCCACCATAGCCATCTCCGGCCGAGCCTCCCCCACAACCACCACCACCATAAACCACCCGAAACCGCCACCTCTGCAACATTACCACCACCATAAACCACCCCAAACCGCCACCTCTGCAACTCCACCTCCACCGCAACCCACCCATTTGCCCTCCACCCACCTCCACCATCCTCCACCTCCAGCACCACCACCTCCAAACCCTTCGAAAATCCCCTCCATCTCCATCCTCACCTCCCTCCAAACCCAAAACCGAAATCCCCTTTCTCTACACCCCAACAAAACTGAAACCCATTTCAAAAAAAAAAACCCAAAAAAGCCACCACCGGACCATTACCCTCTTCAAACCCAACACCGCCGCCCATCCATCCACCTTCTTCCACCTCCTCTGCCACCCAAACCACCCTCCTCCCCCAACACAGCCGCCCATCATCTCCTTACCTCCACCCTCGGCCACCGTTCCCCACCACCTGCAACTCCATCGCCGACCCCCTTTCACCTCCTCCAGCCACCGAAACCCGCCGAAATCCTCTCCCCCACCTCGTGGTTTCTCCCAACCCTCGTTAAACCCAAATCCTCCCCCCCATCTCTACCCATTTCGAAAACCCATCCCACCTCCTTTTCTTTTCGTTTTATTTAACAGGAGAGAGAGAGAGAAAGAAAGGGAGAGAAAGAGAGAGAGAGAGAGAGAGAGAGAGGGAGGGAGAGAGCTCGAGCTCCACCGCCGTGCCACCCCCATCGGCCGATCCTCCCCTCCACCACCGCTACCTCCCTCTCTGTTTTCGGCATTTTTTTATTTTTTATTTTTTTTTTAAAAAAAAATAAAAAGGAAAAGAGAGAGAGAGAGAGAGTGAGAGAGAGAGAGTTGAAGGAGAGAAGAGGAGGGTTTTCTCGATTTTGTTTTATTTTATTTTTTTTGTTAGAAAAATCAGAGTGAGGGAAAGAAATTGCGGAGGTGGACTCGAGCCCCACCCTCGACCCGCGGCCTCCCCATCCGCGGCCTCCCCATCGCTGCCGATTAGCACCACCATTGCCATGCCCAAAACCACCTCATCCTCACTTGAGAACCCAAGCTGATCCCTTTTTCGTTTTCGCCTTCCCCAAGCTTCGATCTGTCGAATCCCAAGCGCAACCGACTCCAGCAAATCATTCGAGCCGTGCCGACCATCTTCAATCTGAGGTAATTGCTACTCTCTTTCTTTTACTAGTTGTTTATAATGTGGGTGGTTTGATTATCGTGGAAATTCAATTTACCTGAACATTGCTAACCTTGTTTTAACTCCTGGAGTATTTCTGGTCTTAAAAAGCATGGTATATCTGTACCCCTATCGTTCGATCTCATCTTGGGTTTTCCTATTAGGTTATTACCCTAAGGATGCATCGTTCGATCTCATCTTGGGTTTTCCTACTGGTTATCACCCTAAGAATGTAAAAGGTTCATGATTTTTGTCTTCTGATTAATTCCTTTGGTCTGTTAAAAGTTTTGGTATCTGTGACAGAAATCATTATAGATGGGGTTTGAGATTCCTTGTGTTCTTCAGTTTGGAAATGAGAACCGTGCTAAGTTGGCCAATGCATGAAAAGTAGAGGTTTACTCAAATACATGTTGAGGTGATTTATCCTAAGAAATGTATCTCCCGTGTTTGAATGAGATTTGAATGTCTCGTGAGGGCTACGAGAGCTCCGTGGATTAATGTTAGAGCAAGTTATCTTAAATATGTGCTCAATCTTGTTTGCATGCCAGCTAACCCAATTTCATTTGCTTGTTAGTTGAACTCCCAGCATATTGACTTTAGTCAAGAGGGGTAGGTCTAGTAAAAGATGCTTCTATTCTTGTATTTGCATGTGCTAGGTGCTATTCAATCCTCTTTTCAGCCAATCAAGGGGGAAGTAATGTCCATTAAATGAAAAACTCCTAATAGGTCGAATAAATAAGCAGATGTTGGAGATGTTCAATCTAGCTCGTTAGGAGTGGCAATTCGAGCGCCCTTTGTGTATAGGATCAAACCTCTAATAGTTCATCCCTACCCAACAGTTGATATCATCGTGGGGACGTCTATGGGGTCGGCATTTTGTCCTATTCTGTCTCTTTTGAGAATATGTATCGTATGAGTCCCGCAGTTTCATTCATAATTGGACCCCATTTCTTGTCTCTTCCCACTTCTAGGATCCTTATAGAGTTCGGTGTCCCTTTTGTTTTCTGGTTCCCCTTTATTATCATATTTCCATAGGGATCAGGCTATGACGGAATACTTCTTGAGCCAACCCCTTCCCTTCCCGCCTTAGAGTTTTCGCAGGTTGAGCGATTTCTTCCTCTATAGAGTCAGTCGTAGAGAGTTTAGGGGTCTGTCCCACCGTCCTAGGGTTTGGGAGTCGGCCCTACCCTTGTAGAGTTTAGGATTCTGTCCTATCCCTTCATAAAGTTTGGGATTCCGCCTTTTCATCTTCCAGAGTCCGTCTTCAGCATACGAGTTAGTCCTTCAGTCTTTCAGGAGTCAGTCCTGTCATCGTAGGGGTTAGGATTCTGCCCATCCTCTCATTAAGTCGTGATCTTTACCCCCGCTTGCAAGGTATAGGATGCTGTCCAACCCTTGCCGAGTTGTTTTCATGTTCGTACCCCCGCAAAGCATAGGATGCTGTCCAACCTTTGCGGGATATCAGGGGTCTGTCGTACCCTTATGATGATAGGGTTGTGTCCTCTCGTGTCAAAAATTCCAACAAAAAAACATTTCAAAATACTTAAAGGTTCAAAAAAACATCTAAAAATCAAAAATCCCAAAAATCTCAAGTTATTAGGAAAATCAGGTCCGAACTACGTTGGCTTGATCCCTTTCAACAGGGTACGTAGTGCAGCTTGGGATCCACATCCCAGGTCCAGCCAAACCTTTAAAAATAAACATTTCAAATATTCCAAAAAAATACAAAAAAAACTTCAAAACCTTTTCAAAAAAGATCTTCCCCTAGAGTTAGGAGTCTGTCCTAGATATTTAGGGTGTTTTAGAGTTAGGAGTCGGTCCTGATTTGTATTGATATGGTGTGTCCTGTCGTGTGAGTGTCCCTAGAGTTAGGAGGCCTCAAGTCGATCGGTTAGACATTTAGTCGAACCGATGGCTAGACTAGGAAGCATATAGTCAACCCATGGTTTTCCTTAGAATGCACAGCCTAGATACACATAGGATATAGGGCTCACCTGCATTAGCTTAAGGCTAATCAACTTGCATTAGTTAGGGCATATAGAGTCCTAAAAATTACAATCCACTTGAATTTAAGCAATCGCACAAAAAGCTTTAAACATCAGTCGAGTCTAGTGGATCGAGTCTAGGATAGCGGTCCTAGAGTTTTAGGCATCGTAGTTTAGAATAGGGCACCGAACTACGTTGGCTCTGATTCTTCCCGAGGCCGGGATACGTAGTGCAGCTAGGATGGATGGCCATCCTGGTCCGAGTCAAGTATTGCATTAGAGTCTAGGGCTTGTCGTGTCGGGTCATGTGTCGAGTCGTGTTGTGTTGTGTGTTTTGCTGTGTTTTCTTATTTTTATGTACAGATCCTATACCTTTAGCTGTAGCATGCATGTGTTTGCCCACCAGAACTTAGACACCAATCAGGCATGTCACTCATAACCTAGATATTTTAGGTGACACTTCTTTCACTTCTTTTATGTGTGTTTCTTATTCATCTCCGAGACGTGCATGATTAGCTAGACGTTATCTCGGGGATATTCGTTCCCATTTCGCATGATTTTCTCCCAAAACTCTTCAAAATTAATAATAAATGGCATAAGAGACCAGGTGCTAGCACTTGGGCGAATTGGGGGCGCCTAATCCCTTCCCCATTCGTCATCAGGCACGAACCCTATTTTATATCTCTGGTTATCTGTTGCAACAGAGCACAGCATGGGATCCAGGGCCCACTTCCTTGGATGGCGACTCTTTCTTTGCTTAAGGTGCGTCTCGAATCCGGGCTAGTCCCCGAATCGAGAGGTATCTCACTTTACATCGCCGCTCATGCTGTGAGGGGCACTCTTTCGAGAGTTCCTTGGTGGGGCTCTCCTTCACGTGGACGATCAAGAGACTCGCGCGGGGGCCCGTCCCCTCACGCCCGTCCCGGATCGGGTTCCACATTACCCCAAAATTAAAACTACAAATCCAAAAGCACTTGCATTCTCACCAAAACAGTAATGAAACATACCTAAACAGTAATGAAACATACCTGAGCCAAAGACCAATTGGTATAAATCCAATACTCTGCTGGAAAAAATGTTCAAACGAAGACTGATGCTACTCTCTTCAGATTTAATGTAGTCACAGAGGCCAAAGAAGCTGGAAATCAAATCGATCTAAGCTCGAGCTTGCTGGAAAATGAATTCATTTCTCTTTCCTTTGCTGAAACCCCAGTTGGCTGAATTGAGAGATTGGAGAAGATAGGGTTTTAACAGGGAGGTTTAAAATGAGATTTGAAGTGGGTTTTAAAGGGGTTCCAGGTGGTAGCTGCCGTGGCAATGGAGATACGAAGAAGGTGGGGATGGGAAGAGGGGAAACGAAATGGGTTTGAAGAAGATGAAGAGGTGAGAGGGGTGCGATTGGCGGACGAGCAGGGGCCGGCTGGAGGAGACGAAGTTGGGGATCGAGCTCCCCCCCTCTCTCTCTCTCTCTCTTTGTTAAATAATAAAAGAAAAAAGAAAGAAAAGAAGGGAATGAAAAATAGAGAAAAAGGAGGTGGGATGGGTTTTCGAAATGGGTTGGGGAAAGGGCAGAGGGTGACCGGTGGTGACGGTGGCCGATGGGGATGAGGGAGGAGAGGAGGGCCGGTGGGTCGGATTCCGGCAAAGTCGCCGGAATCGATGGAGATGGGCGAATCTCTCTGTTCTCTTCTTCTCTCTCTTTCTCTGTTTAAGGGGGAAACGGGTTTTGGGTAAGAGACAAGGTGTGGTAGAGGTTGAGGGTGGCTGGGAGAGGTTGGGAGAAAGGGGGTTGGGATGATGGCTCGGTGGAGTGGCCGGAGTGATGTTGCCGGATTCCGGCAAGGTAGGTTGCCGGAGCACTCCCTCTCTCTCTCTCTCTCTCTCTCTCTCTCTCTCTCTGCTGCTTGACCTCTTTTTCTTTTTCTTCTCTTTTTTTTTTGGTTTTGGGGGGGGTGGAGGAGTTGCAGAGGGGATTCGGCCGGAGGTGGGTGGAGGATGGTGGATGCTGTTGGGGTGGAGATGGAGAAATGGGTTTCGGTTTTTTTGGGGTTGAGGAAGATGGTGGTGAGGGTGGAGATGGAGGATGGTTTTTCGAAGTGGTGGTGGTGGCTGTGGTTGGTGGTGGGTTTTTTTTTGAAATGGGTTTTGATGTGGTGGTTGTGGAGGAGGGTGGTTTGGGTTTTGGGTTTGGAGGGAGGTGAGGGTGGAGATGGAGGAGGATTTTCGAAGTGGTGGGTGGTGGTGGCTGTGGTTGGTGGCGGTTTTTTGAAATGGGTTTTGATGTGGTGGCTGTGGAGGAGGGTGGTTTGGGTTTTGGGTTTGGAGGGAGGTGAGGGTGGAGATGGAGGAGGATTTTCGAAGTGGTGGTGGTGGCTGGTACTGGAGGTGGAGGATGGTGGAGGTGGGTGGAGGATGGGGGAGCTTGCTGGCGGTGGAGGTTGTGGGTGGCTGATGGTGGTGGCTGGCAATGGAAGAAGGGAAGAAGAAGAAGAAGGTGGGGGGGATTGATAGGCTTGCCGGAGAAGAAGGTGATGAGGGTGTTTTATTCTTTTCTTTTTTTGCTTTGAAATGGGTTTCTGCTGGCTGATGGTGGTGGTGGGCTTGGTGGAGGTTGTGGCTGTGGAGGTGGGTTTGGTAGGTGGTGGCCGAGGGAATGGAGGAGGAAGATGGAGGGGTTGTAGGCTCGCCGGATTCCGGCAAGCTCGTCGGAGAAGAAGGTGGCGGCAGTGGTGGGTTTGGGCAGGGTGGTTTTTGGTAGGGGTGGTTGGCTTGGGTTTTGCCGGATTTCGGCCGGAGGAAGAGGGAGGTGGTGGTGGCTGAGCTCCTCCCTCTGTTTTTTTTTTCTTTGCTTTTCTTTTGAAAATGAATGAGTTCCTCCCCCTTCATGCAAGAACTCCCCTTTGTTTTATACTTAGGGTTACAACCCTAAGTCTAATCCTAGCCATCTATGTGGCATCCTTTTTCTTGGTTATTCTCAACCCTTGATCCTCTCCTTTGCCTTTACAAACCCTAGAAAATATCTTTCTCATCTCATCCTACCCACACATTTTCCTTGTTGATCCTATGGCTTAGAATTATTGCTTCTCAAGCAAGCAATGTGAACATCCAAGAATACCCTTAAAGATGGGTTGATTTCCTCTTTGCCCAAACCCCTATTTTGGAGAATGACATGCTTGGCTCCCCCCCTTTTTGCTCTAGACAGCCCCATCTAGTGTATTTTAACTACTTCTTATCTTTACGGGGGGGGGGGGCTCGGGTAGAAAAGGGGGGCGGAATAAAATAATAATAAATTTTTTTTTTTTTTATATTTCTTTAAACTACGCCCGGCCCGAGCTCGAGACACGGGTTGGGATGCGACTCGGGTTGATTAATGAAATTCGGGTTGAGATTTTCAACTGCCAATCGGGTTAGGCTCGGATTAATTCCATTTATTTTCCGCCTGACCCCGGGATTTCATTCGAATACACGGGTTTAGGGCCCTGTCAAAATGGGGTGTCTACAGTTCTCCTTCCCTTACTCATCTTCCCGTCATCCCCTTTCTTCTTGGGCGGTGGTTTAGGTATGTTGGGGTCCTCCCCCTGTTTCTTCCCTTCCTTCTGCCTCCTCTTTCGGGTCTTCCCTGAATAGTAGGGGCTTTTTCTGGCTCTCCCAGGTTTCCTACTCCTTCCATCCATCTTCACACCCCTCACAATGCTCCCTAATTCGGAATCCACCATCTCATCCCTTAGACCACTCACTTTCATCTCAACTTCAGTAGATGGTGCCTCTTCCTTGGTCACCTCCATTTCGAACAATCGTTGTAAAGGGTTAAGGATCACCCCGTCTGTGGTGCCGAATATTTCTTCATGTGACTTGGGGTTCTGAGCCAATATATCTATTAGGGTGGCGGCTGCATCCATGTCACATCCAAGGTCAGCTAAATCCATCCAATCCTCGCACATCTGCGAAGATAATCGTGCACCTTGAGATGCATTTTTGCCCTTCCTCTCCTCCTCAACCCCCTCCACCCCCTCCACCTCAACCCCCTCTATTCTTCCCCCAGTCCCTTCATTTGTTCTCCGCATACGCTCCCATCCTTTTTTCAAATCCTCCTCTTTCTTTCTGGCATCTTCCTCTCTTTTTCCAACATCTTCCTCTCTTTTTCTTATTTCTTCCCATGCTGCTCTAATCATCTGCCACTGTCTATCAACTACATCTCTCTCTCTCGCCAAAATTTTTATATGCTTCGACTCATCTTCACTACTTCCTTTCTTCATTTCACTTTCTACTCCCAAAACTATCCCCTCGGATTCCAACTGTTCCTTATCGGCTTCCATTGTCTCCTCAACATCCTAATGTTTAAATATGACAGTCAATGATCAAATTTAAAAAATCAAAAAGTAAAATAAAATAACGTAGGCAACATAGTCCTGCTCGACTGCATTACATCATCCTGTAAGTACTGTGACTTCTCTAACAGAGATACTTTCAATGTCACCACCACCTGAATTTTTGGAAAACATAGTCAGTTATCAAGATACTAGTATTGATATATACGTTAACAAATTTTTCATATCTCACCTCCGATTTCTTTATCTGCTTCTGCTCCACTAATCGATATGTCTTTTATTCGTTTGCTTTACAGTCCCATTTAAGGACACGTGGGCGAGCAGTTTGATTGGTGGGAATCCAAAATGTGGTATGCTCGTATAACCATACCTGCATACATACGAAACACCATGTTAATCAAACTATAAACAGCACGGTTAGAATATTAAATGTCATGAGTCCAAATTACTTGAATTACCAACGAGCAGCCACCAAGGTACCTGCCACCCTTGCTGACTCTGTCTAGGTAATCTACGAGCCAGTCATACACTGCCATCGCCCAGTTATAGTTGCCAACGTTTCCTATGTCGTCGATGTAGGGCCAGAAGAGCTCGTCAGCTCGATGTGCGCTTTTTGTGAAAAGGACAGAGGCAAAAAGATGCAGGAGAACATATTTCACTGTCTTCTCTATCAAAACTTTATTGCATTCTCTAACTAATGCTGTAATTTCATTCTCAATAACCGATGCCTTGACGTTGGCCTCTAGAAATGGCCAGCCAGGCACTTTAGGTTGCAGTTTTGTCCTGTCGAATGACAGAACCCTCACCACGTCCATTCGCTCTCCACTAAGTGGCAGTCCTAATGCCAATGCCACATCTCTTGGAAGGAAGGGGACATTTATACTCCCTAACGTGAACGTGTTAGTGCCGGGAGTCCACTTATCGTGGATAGCTCTTATAAGAGGCTTGTGCATGATAATGTCCTCCATGCATGATAATATCCTGTCCATTGCCGATTTGAAAGAAGCTGGAGAACATCGTGCTGGGACGTATGGAGCCTGCAAAACAAATTACATCGCCAAAATATATGTGGTAAATGAATTAACTTACTATGATTGATACAATTAACAACATACACACTTACATCTGTTCCTCTCTTCTTCACAGCTGCAGTTTTCGTCTCCTCCCCTTCTAAACTCCTTTCTGTCCTTGTTGGAGGCTTTGTTACTTTCACTCTATCACTTTTTCACATCACCATCTTTCAAGGCTTTGAATGGCTCGTGACCGGATAAAAACTGTATAACAATGAACAACCAAATCAAAATCACCGAGATCAATTCATAACCCAAAAACTCAGTTATATTGACAATCATTAAAATTCTCGTCCTCATCATCTATAAAATAAATTACCAAGAAAATCAATAAAATCCAACCCATAGCATAAACTCATATTCCCAATCAGTACTATTATGAAGAAAAGCTAGCAAGCAAACCAACAATTATTACAATTCTCATACTTACCTGAAAATATGTATCATGTCTGTAACCTCTAAGGTCTGGCTTCTTAGATATGAAGCAAAGCAAACAAGAAACAAAAGAGCTAACCAATAAGTGCAACGATCAGTGTTCTATATGAATTTTCTGAAAGCACAACAACAAGGACAAACCCCTAAAACAGATTAGGAGGTCTGTTAAAATTCTCATCCACATGGGCATCAGGCGAGTATTAGCTCACATGCATTTAAAAAAAAACTCATAGCATCAGACCTTTTGAGAAACAAAGCAGATAAGCACTAGCTATTGGAATTCAATGACCACCATTGGACCAATAATTTAATAAATGAAATCGAAGATAAAACAAGTGAACCATGATTGCTTCAACAATGAACATGGGTCTCCACATGGTATTAAAGAAGGCCCATCAACTATAAACTGTGCCCTCTACATGGTATTGAAGAAGGTGTTTTTGAAAACCCATTTCTCCACTCCACAAATTGTAAAAATAAAAGCCTAGCATAAACAAATAGCAGACGACCATTTGCATTTATTTTACTCCGTAGGTGGAAATGCGGTAACTGATATGTACATGAAATGAAATCGCATTTCTCCATTCCAAAAATTAACGTAAAAAATAAAACCTAGTATAAATGCAGAAGAAGGTCCTGAAGTTCAAAGGCATGGGTTTTTAGCTACAAAAAGGGGTTATTAGTACCTAAGGGAGGCTTCTCAAGGGCAATAGAGGGGAGCTATGCATGGTATTAGAGAAGGGATTATGGGCCCTCAAATGGGGTAGAAGAAGTACCCTCGGAGGGTCCATCAAATCCAGAAGAAGGTCCTCAAGTTCAAAGGCATGGGTTTTCAGCTACAAAAAAGGGGTTATTAGTACGTAAGAGGGGCTTCTCAAGGGCAATAGAGGAGAGCTATGGATGGTATTAGAGAAGGGATTATGGGCCCTCAAATGGGGTAGAAGAAGTACCCTCGGAGGGTCCATCAAATCCAGAAGAAGGTCCTCAAGTTCAAAGGCATGGGTTTTCAGCTACAAAAAAGGGATTATTAGTACGTAAGGGGGGCTTCTCAAGGGCAATAGAGGGGAGCTATGGTTGGTATTAGAGAATGGATTATGGGCCCTCAAATGGGGTAGGAGAAGTACCTTTGGAGGGTCCATCAAATGCAGAAGAAGATCCTGAAGTTCAAAGGCATGGGTTTTCAGCTACAAAAAGGGGTTATTAGTACCTAAGGGAGGCTTCTCAAGGGCAACAGATGGGACCTATGCATGGTATTAGAGAAGGGATTATGGGCCCTCAAATGGGGTAGGAGAAGTACCCTTGGAGGGTCCATCAAATCCAGAAGAAGGTCCTGAAGTTCAAAGGCATGGGTTTTCAGCTACAAACAAGGGGTTATTAGTACCTAAGGGAGGCTTCTCAAGGGCAATAGAGGGGAGCTATGCATAGTATTAGAAAAGGGATTATGGGCCCTCAAATGGGGTAGGAGAAGTACCCTTGGAGGGTCCATCAAATGCAGAAGAAGATCCTGAAGTTCAAAGGCATGGGTTTTCAGCTAGAAAAAATGGGTTATTAGTACGTAAGGGGGGCTTCTCTAGGGCAATAGAGGGGAGCTATGGATGGTATTAGAGAAGGGATTATGGGCCCTCAAATGGGGTAGGAGAAGTACCCTTGGAGGGTCCATCAAATCCAGAAGAAGGTCCTCAAGTTCAAAGGCATGGGTTTTCAGCTACAAAAAGGGGTTATTAGTACGTAAGGGGGCCTTCTCAAGGGCAACAGAGGGGACCTATGGATGGTATTAGAGAAGGGATTATGGGCCCTCAAATGGGGTAGAAGAAGTACCCTTGGAGGGTCCATCAAATCCAGAAGATGGTCCTGAAGTTCAAAGTCATGGGTTTTCAGCTACAAAAAGGGGTTACTAGTACCTAAGTGGGGCTTCTCAATGGCAACCGAGGGGAGCTATGCATGGTATTAGAGAAGGGATTATGGGAACTCAAATGGGGTAGAAGAAGTACCCTTGGAGGGTCCATCAAATCCAGAAGAAAGTCCTGAAGTTGAAAGTCATGGGTTTTCAGCTATAAAAAAGGGGTTATTAGTACCTAAGGGGGGCTTCTCAAGGGAAATAGAGGGGAGCTATGCATGGTATTAGAGAAGGGATTATGGGCCCTCAAATGGGGTAGAAGAAGTACCCTTGGAGGGTCCATCAAATCCAGAAGATGGTCCTGAAGTTCAAAGTCATGTGTTTTCAGCTACAAAAAAGGGGTTACTAGTACCTGAGGGGGGCTTCTCAAGGCCAATAGAGGGGACCTATGGATGGTATTAGAGAAGGGATTATGGGCCCTCAAATGGGGTAGGAGAAGTACCCTTGGAGGGTGCAACAAATCCAAAGATGGTGCTCAAGTTGAAAGGCATGGGTTTTCAGCTACAAAGAAGGGGTTATTAGTACCTAAGGGGGGCTTCTCAAGGGCAACCGAGGGGAGCTATGCATTGTATTAGAGAAGGGATTATGGGCACTCAAATGGGGTAGAAGAAGTACCCTTGGAGGGTCCATCAAATCCAGAAGAAAGTCATGAAGTTGAAAGTCATGGGTTTTCAGCTACAAAAAGGGGTTATTAGTACATAAGGGGGGCTTCTCAAGGGCAATAGAGGGGAGCTATGCATGGTATTAGAGAAGGGATTATGGGCCCTCAAATGGGGTAGAAGAAGTACCCTTGGAGGGTCCATCAAATCCAGAAGATGGTCGTCAAGTTCAAAGTCATGGGTTTTCAGCTACAAAAAAGGGGTTATTAGTACCTAAGGGGGGCTTCTCAAGGGCAATAGAGGGGAGCTATGCATGGTATTAGAGAAGGGATTATGGGCCTTCAAATGGGGTAGGAGAAGTACCCTTGGAGGGTCCATCAAATCCTAGAAGAAGTCGCCATAGAGGGGCCATCAACTGCCCAACATGGTCCCCAAGTCACAGAAAAGGGTTTCCAGCTACCTAGGTGGGGTTACTAGTACCAAAAGAGGGTTTCCAAGGCCAATATAGGAGAGCTCTACATGGTTTTCAAGAAGGTGTTTTTGAAATCCCATTTCTCCACTCCACAAATTATAAAATTAAAAGCCTAGCATTAACATATGTACATGAAACGAAATCGCATTTCTCCATTCCACAAATTAACGTCAAAAATTAAACCGTAGCATCAACAAATACCGTAGCAAGCAACTCTATTTTACTCTGTAGGTGGATACGCATATATGAAATGAAATCCCATCTCTCCATTTCACAAATTAATGTACATAATAAAATCCTAGAATAAATAAACAGCAGAACGTTTCTCCATTTCACAAATTAATGTCAAACATAAAACCCTAGTAGCAATAAACAACATTTACAAGCATTTACAACTATTTTACTCTGTAGGAGAAAATGCAGTAACTGACATGTATATGAACTGAAAAAATTTAAAAACATATTGCATGATCCCCCCCTTTTGCATCTCTCTCAACCTCATTTTCCTTTTAAAAAGTAAATAAAAATGAGATTTAATGAAGTAAGGGAAGAAAACGACGTACCAGGTAGGGTTTCCTTCAAATGCGAGGTTTGATACGTGCTTCCCCTTGGTCGAGATCGCCGTCGAGATCGCCGGAGTGATTGCCGTAGAGATCGCCGGAGGAGAGGACGAAAAACAGATGGTCGAGATCGCCGACGAGAGGAGAGAAGAGGGAAAACTTAAAAGCTTTTTTTATTTCTCTACGTCATTTCACTCGGTTTCTGCCAGAGGGGCATTCTCGTCATCCGAAATTTTCAAAACCAAATTTTGACCCCCTTCGGTCATTTTCAACAAACACTTGACCCCTCTGATATTATGCCTTTTATTTGTCCCTCTTATGTCAAATTTCCATATGACAACTACGGAAAAAAAATACAAAGAAAATTCAATATTTATGACAATTACGGAAAAAAAGGCAAAATTAAAAGGAGACAGGTCACAGGTGCGTTTTTTGTCGTATTGTAGGGGTAAGAGGGTCACGGAAATGACGAAAAAAACATAGAAACGAAGGATATTTACGAAAGAATAGCTACCAACAGGCGGGACATGAGGTTAGGCAGTATACATAAACTTCATTACACGTTCAACTTCATTACACATCTCTCTCTCTCTCTCTCTCTAGAGATCTCTGAAAATCTCTCCGATTTCGCCATGTCTCAACCTCTCGTAAAGAAAGACGACGATCGTGATGACGAAGGTCAGTCTCGAAACCCTAAAAATCTTCATTCCCTTCACAAATTCCAATAATTCTCCCCTTAATTTCTCAATACATGTTCCCCGCCCTAATTCTTCTTCTTCGCCCTAATTTCTCAATCGATTGAATTATTGTTTTAATTTTGATTCTATTGTTTATAGATCTATATGAGTATTTTTGGCTTCAGATCTACACTTTGATTTGATGCATCGATCGGATCTAGAATCGGAAAAACAAATCTGTTTTCGAAGGGAATTTCATTTATTCTCTTGGATCTGATGCGCATTTTTTTAGGATAGGTTTGGAATAACATTATTTTTATCATTTTTCAAGCGTTGTAGGTATTCTAGGCGTTTAGATCTCAGAGCTCTTCTATGTTTTGCGTTAATTTATGGTGAAGCTTTTATGATTTTGTTTTTGTTTTTATGTTTGTTATTCTGCAGCGGAATACTCTCCTTTTGCGGGGATCGAGAAGGGCGCAGTCCTTCAAGAAGCTAGGGTTTTCAATGATCCTCAGCTCGATCCTAGGAGATGCTCTCAGGTTTTGTCTTAGTACATATATGGGTTTTGCTAATGAGTGCCCTATGGTGCATTGAAAACATAATTTTACACATGTTTTGAGACTTTTTTTTAATTATCAAAACATATGTAAAAGTCTGAAAACATGTATAAAATGATTGCAGAATTAAGAGAGAGAGAGAGAGAGAGAGAGAGAGAGAGAGAGAGAGAGAGAGAGAGAGAGAGAGAGAGAGAGGAATGCTAAAATCAGGGGCGCCCTTGCAAAAATCAACTGAAAGGCCACTCACATTGGTTGCACGTCACCAAAGTGCATTTATAATGGTTGCAAAATGCACTTTTGTGACTTGCAACCAATTAGGGCGCCCTTTAAATAGAAGTTGACCAATGCGGGCGCCCTTTACCCCCTTTTTTGCTAGGGCGCCTGTGAATCTAGCACTCCTCATATATATGTAAATATTATATTATATCTTGATTGGTTTATTGACCCAAGTCCCATGGTTGAATTTTCGGGTGTTGCTTGATTTTTGATTTGCAGGTTATCACAAAACTCCTGTATTTACTCAATCAAGGAGAAACATTTACGAAGGTCAGATTTCAGTGTCACAAATCCTGTTCCATTTCATTCTTTGTCTGCTAGTTGTTTTGGCTTGGTTGCACTGGAATGTTTTCTCTGGATTGAATGTGATCTATAAAATCTCGATACAACTTTGTAGGTCGAGGCCACAGAAGTGTTTTTTGCAGTTACAAAGCTTTTTCAGTCCAAGGATACTGGGTTGAGGAGAATGGTTTATTTGATGATCAAGGAGCTTTCACCCTCCGCAGATGAGGTTATATGAAACAAAAGTTATTTGCTGCTCGATTTGTTTAGAGTACTGCTAGGAAAATGAGATTCCATTTTGGGGAAAAAACGGGCTTCAATCATTAGATCGACGTCCACTAAAAGACAAATGGAGGGAGCTCAAATACCCATAAAAGCATTAAATACACATTGAAATGGGTCAAATCAACCATCATTTCAGCCCCGTTTTTATTTTCCAAATGGAGTCCCGTTTTCAAAGTGTTTTCCATTTGTTTATTACTGTTTGAAGTCACAGTTTTTCTAGATTAAGATATTGACTTGTAACAATGTTCATGATAGGTTATCATCGTCACGAGCTCTTTGATGAAAGATATGAACAGCAAGACTGACATGTATAGAGCAAATGCTATACGTGTTCTTTGTAGAATTACTGATGGAACCCTCCTTACTCAAATTGAGAGATACTTGAAGCAAGCAATTGTTGACAAGAACCCCGTTGTTGCTAGTGCTGCTCTTGTCAGCGGTGTTCACATACTCCAGGTACTATCAATTGTTCTCAGGTTTCGCTGATGTATTTAATATGAAATTTGTCTTCTCGGTTTTTTGTTTCTATTTCAACAGACGAATCCAGAAATTGTGAAAAGGTGGAGTAACGAGGTACAAGAAGCTGTTCAATCAAGGGCCGCTCTTGTACAGTTTCATGCTCTAGCTCTTCTTCACCAGGTACGGCAGAATATTTTTTCTTCTACGTGCCGTATCCGATACATAATTCTTAGCAGATATTTGCTTTGCACGTTTAATTGTAGCCATAGTTGAATTGATCGAACATGATAACGATGTTGTTTGGCCTAATTAGTATGATATCAATTAGTGATGTCTTTGTTTTTTACCTTTTTTTTTTTTGAAAAGATAACAGCATATATATTAATAAACAGGGGCAGAGGTTGCTCCTTGTACATCACGATCCTACGAATACCAACCGGCTAATTAATTGGCCGATCTAGAAATACAAGATAAATGCACCACAAATCCTTACTACATTCCACAATCTCGTCTATATAAAACACTAATCGACATGGCCCGAGCTTCTACTTTCCACCGATGACATAGCATTGGACTAGTCACCTTCTAAAATTAGTAGGGCGTCAAGCTAATCCTTAAATAACTTTATCCAGGTTAGGAGAGCTCTGATTTCCACCTCATTGGAGTTCGCTCTACCGATAGGACCGGAAAAAGAGGAGAATAACCCTTCGTTACTACCTTTCAAAAAAGAAAAGAAAAAAAAGAACCCGTCGTTACTATCCCTGACCACACTCTCAACCCTGGCTAGGCCCGGATGACCTAAGGAACAGCCGTCAAAGTTGAGCTTTATCACATTGCGTGCCGGATTTCTCCTCGTAGCCTAATCTTCTTTTTTGAGGCCCTACCCAAGATGATAATATCCCACCTGCGAATGAAGTCTTGGAAGAAATAACTGGCAAAATTAGGTCTAGGGAGGACCCATCAACTGATGGACTCCTTCATAGACCAAATCCATCTGGTAAGAGATGAGAATTGACCCTGAATTGGAGGTGGTTGGTGGAACATGCCATCCCATTCATCGATGGTCGCCCGCTTTTCTACTTCTTCAAGCATTCAAGCTGCTATTCTTTACCGCCTTGCTCACAAAGCAGCTCATGCCTACACAGTTCAATGATGTCTCACACACATCACTGAGAAAGCTCCTCTTTGAAAGGAAATGGAATCCCCGCACATTTAGCTCTATTCGGTTGTCTGGACCTCCGAGGCGTCAAGCTCGAAAACTTCCGCAGTCTAGCTTACAAAGCTGCCACCACTTGGCCAATATTCAAGCCCAAATCGACTTTTCCACAAATTTGAAGGTTTCCTATTCTCTTGTGCCACTACCATTACACTGGAGATGCACGAACCATAGCCACAAACATTGCCACTGCTGCAACTATTCCATGCATCGACACATTCAATATCATCATCTGCACCAAAGTGCCAACTCGACCTTGGATTCCCATAATCGGAGCCAACAGATTAGAAGTGATCCCAACTAACAGGCAGCACTATAGTTTTAAAACTCCCCCTGCGTCCGTTTCGACTCCCTTTTACCTTGGCCGTGTTTTGCGTTGCACCGCATCTGCGTTCCTTGTTTTGCCCTACAGAGTCAATAAAAACTCCTTTTGACTCTCTTGAATCATGACTGCATCAACCGAGTACTCAGCCGCGTCAACTGCGTTTCTTGGTTGCGTCCACGCCGAGTCAACAAGGATTTTTCTTCGGCCGAGTTATGCGTCACATCTCCGTTTTTAAACACTCGGCGGCACTGATGCCAACCAGCACTAAGACCAACTATCAGAGGCACCCATCTCGGCAACAATAGCTATGAAACCTGATCTGATATCAACTATCAGAAGAAACAACTTAGCTTTAGGATTCTTCTTGCAAATATAACCGTACAAAAGTAAATGACAATTATGAATCTACGAATAAAATAAAAACTTAAGGCACCTCTAATGGGCCCCATTATCAGATTTAGCACTTTTTCTGTTTTTTGTGAAGGCTGATTCTCATCAACAATTTAACTAATCACAGCCCTAAAGACCATTTTCTCAACTTGGAAACTTTCCAAATTACAAAGATTCCAACCTTAAAATTACTTATCATCACAAAACATGCATGAACTTTAACCAGTAATTATTATATATCACTTGTTTGAAGACATAAATAAATACTACCTGCATGAACCTTAATATATATATATATATATCACTTGTTTGAAGACATAAATAAATAGGAAATAGACATGTGACCTGATTGCACCTTACGCTTGTAATGGCACATTGGTAGCTGGTCTTGATGGGACATCTCATGGTGATTTGATTATGGTAAAGACGCGATTTCCAACTATTCTCCTTAAGCATGTCCCCTCCACACTTAGTCTAAAAATTGAGTGCAAGAAACAATTCCATGGACTTGAGTGCCACGACTCACGAGTCTCCTATTATTTGTAAGCTGTGACAGGTCGTCTTTATGCCCTTGTAAATGATTCTCTATGTGAGATAGAATGCTTGATAGAAACAATAAACTCGATCCCATCTTTCCTATCAAAGAAAAAAAACAGAAACAATAAACTACTAAAACTTTCTGGTTGACTGTTACATGGGAATGCAAGACTTACTAAATTATTGACAACTTGCAGATCCGGCAAAATGACCGCTTGGCTGTAAGCAAGCTTGTTACCAGCATGACAAGAGGAACAGTTCGCTCACCTTTGGCCCAATGCCTTCTAGTTCGATATACTAGCCAGGTACTTCTCTTTCATTTCATTTGATTCGATTAACTACCGGGAGTTGTTTTTTGTACATTACTGTTATCAAGCACGTAGAAATTGAATGCACATTTCATTAGGTAATACGTGAATCGAGCCTTAACACACAAACTGGAGACCGTCCTTTTTACGATTATCTTGAGGGATGCCTGCGACACAAAGCAGAAATGGTGATATTTGAAGCTGCTAGAGCAATAACAGAGCTTAGTGGTGTGACCAGTCGAGAATTAACTCCTGCTATTACTGTTCTACAACTATTTTTAAGTTCTTCTAAGCCGGTGCTCCGTTTTGCTGCTGTCCGAACTTTAAACAAGGTTCGTTCTCTTCCAATGATTTCTTGCTGTAGGGTGTTCTCTTGTTAATATGTGTGTGTGTGTGTGAGAGAGAGAGAGAGAGAGAGAGAGAGAGAGAGAGAGAGCCATATCTTCTTCAAGGATCCCTGTTTCTGTGATTTACCTTTTTTCAGTTGCATTTTTCACCTTTTGGTGAACAATTTTGCACAAGAATTTCTACTATGCATGAACATTTAGAATTTCAACATAGAGGGGTTTCCTTTTGGTGATAAATACGAAAAAACTATAAATTTGATGAAAGTTGGGTAAACCTAATGTGCAGTAGGTGTATATATACACACACACACACACACACACACACACACACACACACACACACACACACACACATATATATATATATATATATATATATATATATATATATATATATATATGAGGAATAAGATTGTGCGGTCGACTGCACCAAGCTTAGGTGCGGTCGAGGGCCCCAAACTCATGTGGGCCCACTTTGTTAGGATGATCCAAAGCATTCATTTGAAAGGCCCTTACATAGATGGGGTATGTACAAAAAATCAGCTCCATAGGATTTTCCTAACCCATCCATTTGTGGATGTCAAAATGGATAGACAACGTTTGCCACAAATCTGCCCATTTTTGCCCTCCACTTTTGGAGGGGTTAGGATGATCCAATGGACCTGATTTTTTGTACACACCCTATCTATGATGGGGCCTCGCAAATGAATGGTTTTGATCAGCACAAAAAATCTGGGACCCATGTGTTTGGGCCCTCGACCGCACCTAAGCGTAGGTGTGCTCGACTGCACACTCATTTTCCTCTCTCTCTCTCTCTCTCTATATATATATATATATATATATATATATATATATATATATATATATATATATATATATATATATATGAGAAAACGGTTTTTACACACATGTGTAGATAAGTTATCTACACACTAGCTTAAAATACAATGGAGGGCATATTGTTTGGGTGATCCAAACCATTCATTTGATTGGCCCTCACAAAGATAGGGTGTCAATAAAAAATCAGCTCCATAGGATCATCCCAACCCTACGATTTGTGGAGGTAAAATGGACGTGTATAAACCTTCACAAATCTGTCCATTTTTTGCCCCCACGGTTCGAAGGGTTAGGATGATCCTATGGAGCTGATTTTTTGTGGACACCCTATCCATGTGAGGGCCAATCAAATGAATGGTTTGGATCACCCATATAATGTGGGCCTCCACTGTATTTTAAGCTAGCATGTAGATAACTTATCTACACTCGTGTGTAGAAACCGTTCTCTCTCTCTCTCTCTCTCTCGTATGAGAAAGTTGTAGCTACACGATCGAGTAGCTAAGTTAGCTCCTCCGTCTCCTTAAAATACAGTGGGGGCCCACATTGTTTGGGTGATGCAAACCATTCATTTGAGGAGCCCTCACATAGATAGGGTGTGCCCAAAAAATCAGCTCCATAGAATCATCCCAACCCTACGATTTGTGGTGGCAAAAATGGACGTGTATAAACCTTCACAAGTTTGTCCATTTTTGCTTCCACAGTTTGAAGGGTTGGGATGATCCATTGGAGCTGATTTTTTGGGCACACCCTATCTATGTGAGGGCCTATCAAATGAATGGTTTCGATCACCCAAACAATGTGGGCCCACTGTATTTTAAGCCGACGGAGTAGCTAAGTTAGCTACTCGATCGAGTAGCTACACTTTCCTCTCTCTCTACACACACACACACACACACACACACATATCGGTATGCCTGACACGTTAAGACCCTATTTTAATGTAAACTAACATGTTAAAACCCTATTTTGATGTTAACTATGGTTATGAATCAATTTCAACCCTTATATCAACCCAAATAAAGCCTAATTTCTATTTTGGGAAAAATACAGTTTCACCCCCTCAGCTTTCTGACATTTTCAACTCCAATCCTGACTTTTAAAAGTCACAAACTACACCCGTGAGGTTTCAATTTGTATAAGGTAGAACCCCTCCTTCGAAACACTATCAATGCTAATGAAGACCCCATAAAACCCCTCCAAACCCCATATCCGAATCCAAACAGTACCAAAAACACAGTGGGCCCAAATTGTTTGGATGATCCATGGCGTTCATTTGATGGATCCTGACATAGATAAGGTGTGCCCAAAAAATCAGCTCCATAGGACCCTTTGATCTGTGGATGAACCGTCAACTGAGGGGGTATACCTTATACAAATTGAAACCTCAGGGGGTGTAGTTGATGACTTTTAAAAGTCAGGGTTATAGTTGAAAATGTCAGAAAGTTGAGGGGGTGTATCTGTATTTTTCCCTTCTATTTTAGAGCACTGCAAGTTAAAATAGACACTGTGTTACATGTTGCTCCTTCGGAAAATGAGAAAACACACATTTTAAACCTATAGAACTTCTATAATTACTTTCCCTTCCCATGTTGCAGGTTACTAATCCAACTGCCACTTTCTCAACTTTGAAAGTTTGTAAAATAGAGAGATTCCTTTTTATGGTTCCCACCAAATCCTATTAAAATTTAACCAAAAGTTAAATGAAAATCACTAAAATCAACCCTATCAAGGACTTATTGCTTCCTAATTTCGATTAAGGACTCCCCCTTTTGGAAGTTATTAATCCCAGATCCCAACTCAAAAACACTACTTGAGAACTTCATCCAGCAATGCTGCTCACATTTTTCTTTTGTAGGGCCCACCGAAACCTACATATTACCAAAACCTGCATAAACTTTACTGAAAAATTAAATAGAAGTCACTACAGCCAACGCCACAATGACCCAATTTTATCAATTTTCATGACAAATGGAGCCCTCTAGGTCCCACCTTTTGATATTAGCCTGCTCATTTAGCCTCCTTAGGGTCTTATTTAGAATATCAATTGACCCTCTTTTTTACTGAATCATCTTGGCTGCATTATGGGTCTTTCATGAACTTTTCTTGCGTCACATACTGCTTGGTTTTGATGAGGATCAAATTCAAGCTCCACTATTATACGTCAGAATCTGAAAAAGTCCCTCAAAAACTTTGAAAGAAATGTAGTAAGTCCATTTCAAAAAAGAGAAAAGACAAGTAGTAAGTACACTGCCCACCTCCACCTCCACCTCCACCTCTTTAGTTCGTTGAAGGCTTGGTGTTTGGAAAGAGCAGATTGAATTGTGCTTTGTAGTTAAATGAAGAAAACAAAATGATAACTGCCACAAGCATCTGGTTCAACAATGGTGTACATCGTCATTGAATGGTTGCTTGTTGTTGGGCTTGTCCTTTTCCCTTCGGAGTTCTTTGTAGTGAGGAGATTAGGGGTGGCAGGATTCTTGTCCCCCATGCATTTGGGAGTAATTTCAGCTGTCCCTATCTAGCCATTTGAAAAGTTGGAAATGAAAATTACAGAAATATTTATGTCTAAAATTGGGAAAACTAGGAGCAGAAATGATTTAGTGGATAGCTTGTCTAAAACTACCCAAGTATGGAGACATGTAGAGATAGTTTTATCTCCTTGTATTACTAGGAACATGGACAATTTAACAGATAGCTCGACTAAATCGGTAGTGCATAAATAGGTGTTTTATGAGGGGCAATCACTGCCTCTATGCAATTCTGATATTTTTTTTTATTAAATTTGTTTTCTCTTGAAAAAATCTCTTATGTTGCTCAGCCCAAACAAAAGTCCACCCTAAGCTAAGGGTAAGTAGGTAGAAAAATTTGTAGAAGTTACTTGGTTAAATGAAGTTTAGTAATTAAAGTTTGGGGGATTTTGTTGCTAAACTATATTAAAGGGGTTTTGTTGTAGTCCCCCCATTAATATTTGTTGCGCTGAGAATTGTATTAGGCCTAGTGGTTTGAAGTTTTGGGGCATAGTTTTGAATTAATCCAGAAGCGGGGATTCTTTGTTTCTTATTTTTCTGGCTGGTTTTGAAAAAGTTAGATGATTTTTATCTGGATAACTTCATGTTTAATGTACGAGGTTTGCTGGAATTTTGGTTAACCTTGTTGTTTCTTTACAATTTGGTTGTCATTTGAGATGAATGGTCTTTGGTAGATGGGGCTGGTAAAGGTGTATTCATTAGGGCTGGACAGGCTCAGGTTTTGTCGTGAAACGAATATGTTCCTTTTAAATGGCTGTCTAATGATAGAATATGCCTTTTCTCCACTAATAAATTCGGACATTTTTTTTTCCGTAATTGTACTGTATTTTTATGTTCATATTTACTGGACAAAAAGTTTACTTAGTTGTTTTCTTTTATGTAATTTATCTTGTTTTTTTTTTAAGATTGCGATTTGATAACTTGCTGAATCCTCTTCTTTGCTTGTTCTGGGGATATTTCATTTACCACTTTCAGTGTCTGAGAGAGCCATCGTAAAGTTGAGCAATTTGAACTTAATGCGGAGCTTTACTGTTTATAAAAGTTTTTAATATATATCCGAAAATTAAGTATATTAATATTCTATTAGGGTGTAAGATATAGTAGATTTCTACTGCATTTTCTTCTGGAACTCCACTGTTTTGTTAAGTTTTTATTGTTTAAAAAAATATATGTGAAACATATGTATACCATATTCTATTATGGTGTAAAATATAGCAGATGTCTACTGCATTTTCTTCTGGAACTCAATTTTTTGGTAAGCCTAGTGGTTATACAATTTTGTTACTTGTTATTTGATATCATTGGGATTTGGTCGGTGTTAGGCTGGAGCATGTGTATTATTTAACCCTAGAAAGGGCCTGTGTTTTGTTGCTAAACTATGAAGTGTATTAAGATCTTTGTATGATAGAAAAAGGCCTTTTTGCGCTAAAGGAATTAGGATGTGTTAGTCGGGTCTCGTAACCACTTGAATGCTTTTCATAGTTATACTTTGTTTTTTTTTAATGGTAGCGAGATTACATCAATAAAGAAGAGACTGAGAAGGACTCCAAGATACAATGAAAATATAAAGAACATAATAGACAGAACAATATAAATATTATAATCTAAGGAGGGAGAAAATCAAATAGTTCTATGCTCTCACTAGATACTCCCTCTCTAGCTAATTTGTCTGCCTCCCCGGTAGTTGACCTTCTAACATTGGAGAAAGGCATTGATGCCGAGCGCCAATCTATCCTGGATTTCATCAAATAAGGCTGAAAATCTCCAAGGGGGTGTACGTGCGCCTCTTAACCATCTGATGACGTTAAGAGAGTCTCCATCTCTCACTAGCTTGTTCAAAGCCACATCCTGTAGCCTTTTAATTCCTTCATGAATGGCACGAACCTCTGCTTCATTAGCATCTTCCACCCCAATCGGGCCCCTAAATGCCCAAATTACTCTCCCTCATTCCTCAATAGTCCTCCAATGCCAGCGGAACCGTGGTTTCCCATACTAGATCCGTCGAAGTTTAGTTTTGGAATACCACGGGCCGGCGGAATCCATTTTTGAGAAATTGTAGACTCATTTCTCGGTGAGTTGCAAATCTACCTCCAACCATGCCATAAATCATATGCTGATACAAACCTAAAACTTTCTAGAATTTTTACCCATGATATTGAAAGCGCACTCCTTATTGAAAAGGTACTGGGCCCCTTTAGAGTATCCCTTAAAAATTCTAGCATTACATTCTTTCGATGCCATCTTGCAATGGACTAAGAGGTGATCCACCGACTCACTAGACTCCACACACATAGCACAATAATCCATAAACCACATATTCCTTTCTCTGAGAAAGTCAATGGTTTGCATCCTTTTAAGACTTGCAGCCCATCCAAAAATACATACCCTTGGCGGTGCTTTGAAGTTCCATACTTTGGCTACTTTGGAAGCAACATGGCAAGGTAGAAGGTTGTGGTAGAATGATTTGACCGAGAAATCTCCCAGTGAGTTCCAGACCCAAATTCTTTTATCTTTCCCATTTGTCTTAATGTAACAACTCTCCAATGTCTGCAAAAGCCTTCCCACCATTTCAATCTCCCTATCGAAAAAGTTTCTCCTAAAGGAAGGGGACACAATACCCTGTTCTCAGACCGAGTGAAACACTCTTTAACCATTACCTCCTTATCCAATGCCAATGTATACAACTGCGGAAAGACAATGTATACAACTGCTTTTCATAGTTATACTATACTCATGATCTCATTTACTGGACAATAAGTTGTACTTAATTGTTTTGTTAGGTGATTTATCTTTTCTTAAAGAATCTGATTAGATAACCTGGTGCAGCATCATCTTAGCTTGGTACGCACTTCATTATTTACGTGGAACTCATGGGTTTAAATTTCCATCGAAACCGACACGAAACGACTGAAATGTTTTCTTTTTCTATCCCCCCCACTGAAACACATACTAAAACCAAAACGCATATTGAAACCAAAACCGTAAGTATATTAGTAGTATACTATACCAATATGCATCACATAATTATATGTACTATGAATTGCAAGTGAAATGTGGTGAGCGCGCGCGTGTGTAAATACTAATATGAATTACATGATAAATCTGGTATGTACTAAATTATCAGACAAGCATGACAACACTTGTCTCAAGGTGTTCAATCTTGTTAAATCATTATGGGTGTTTTTTTGTGTGTATCTGTGCTTATTTTAGTAATTCCTGAAGTTTCATCATAAATCTCTCTCATTTGTCTATGTGTCCATACATTTCCATGATTTTATAGGATTTTCACCGAAATTTCCACTCGAAACCAATGTGTTTTCATTTCCACCATGACCGAAATGCGACCGAAACCGAAACTTGAAACCTTGGGGAAACTTATGTAAACCAATCTTCTATTTAGTTTAAGACATAGTAGGTGCATATTTTATTTTCTTCTGGAACCCAAATGTGTTAGTCTTTGTCCACAATCACGAGTCCATGAGGCATGAACACATATAGAGTCTAGTTTTACGGTCTTCATTCTCTGAACATCACATACTTGAAGGTGTTTCGCAATTAGTTTTCGGTTCATCTTATTGTAATTCTTTTTTGTTAATATTATTGGGTGGCTTTCTACTTTTTCTTTTGATTTTACCATTCTGTATCATCCCAAATTACCCTAGTTTAATTTAAATTATCTGCTTAGACAACTCGAAGGTCACTGTTTTGAACTTGTACATTTTCAGTAGGATTTGAGAAGGTCCTTGACTACAATCACATTATTTTAGAAGTTTGCATTAGGGATCTGTGATTTTTTCCCTTAATTTTCAATCGATTATTTAAAACTTTTGTCAGGTTGCAATGACACATCCTTTGGCAGTTACAAATTGCAATATTGATATGGAGAGCCTAATCTCAGATCAAAACAGGAGCATTGCTACTCTTGCTATTACTACACTCTTGAAGACAGGCAATGAATCGAGTGTGGATCGTTTGATGAAACAGATAACCAATTTCATGTCTGATATAGCAGATGAGTTTAAGATTGTTGTTGTGGAAGCTATTCGATCTTTGTGCTTGAAGTTTCCACTCAAATATCGGTCATTGTGAGTGTGCTCATATTTGTAGTATATATTTCTAACTTTAACTCTATACCTTGCTTTTTTATGAAACTAATCCTTTCTCATGTGTTTAATGGTTTTCCAGGATGAACTTTTTAAGCAGCATTCTCAGAGAAGAAGGGGGTTTTGAGTATAAAAAGGCAATTGTTGATTCAATTGTTATCCTCATCAGAGATATACCAGAGGCCAAAGAAAGTGGCTTGTTTCATCTTTGTGAATTTATTGAGGATTGTGAATTCACATATCTTTCCACACAGGTGAGCAACTATTAAATCCATTATCTTTATTCCATCTGAATTGGGTGAGTTGGCTGTGGTATTTACATTTTCCTTGGTTTTTTTTGCTGCTCATTTCTTTTCTAGTCCTTTTGTTTTGTTCCTATGAAAATATTTTGGATGCATGAATGGTTTAAAACTGATTGCTGGAAGGCTACCTGTCCCGTTAAGTGTTTCCTGTGTACATGAAACGTGGAAGGCTGAGCATTTTCACTTATATTCCTTTATTGGTCTTTCCTTTTTGTTGATCCACAAAACCGTATTCCAGTTATCAAGCACGGTTTTGATATCGACCACAATTGGAGAGTTAATCTATCTTTTTCCAGGTGTACCTTAATGACAAATACCAAATGGAGGGATATTTTAGTAACTATCTTCTGTTTTCATGTAGTTATTGCCCCAGTCCGTGTCTGATTCTAGCTCCCTGTGATGATCATGAGTTTTCTCTTCCCGGTACATCACATAGACAGAGGCACACTCAGTGCATGGAAATCGATGCACTTTTCTTATAACTGTGGGTAGCACACACTCTACTATGAATGGACTCCCGCGCGAATTGCACCATCGAAAGATCCTATACAACAGATCGCATGAGGATGTCAAGGATGGCATGTTCGTCGTACCGCTTACACGAGCATGCCCGGTTGGGCACCATATAATTTCTCATAGAACACATCTTATGGATGGTCCAAGATCATCAGGCTGGTCTGATAAGTATATGCTGTTGATAATACACATTTAGTACGAGGAGAATTGTTTTAGGGAGTGTACCCCCTCTTTCTACTCTTTTTAGCCACGTAAACCCTCTTTATAGGGCATGTAGTTTAAAATTTACATTTTATATATGAAGGGAACAACTAGGCTGGCAGTCACTGTCGAGATGAGTGCTAACAGCTTAACAATCACCATCAACAGATTCGATCATGTCCATTTCTGCCAATCTACATTAGAATAACTTTATTACTAAAGCCTATTTCTCCTTATAATTACTCGACAAATCTACTTAAGAGAGTTGCCAAACGTTTTTTGGACAATGTTTCTGCTCCATAGAGCATCTTCCTTTCTTCAACTTGACTGACCCGTCTCCGGTGAAAAAGTATCTTTCTTTCTTTTCTATTCTGTTCTTTCTTTTCTATTCTTTTCTTTCTTTTTATAATGACAACAAATTCTGGCAATCTAAACACAGCCTTACGGTTTTGGTTTCAGTATATATTTTGTTAGCGATGAAAACAGAAAATTTTCAGTCGTTTCATGGCGGTTTAGATGGAAATTTAAAACTGTGCTTCTGAGTTGCGTGATTGAGGGATTTCTCGAGAAAATTTATGGTTTAAAATGGATCTGGGGCTATCTTGGAGCTCTTGTTTTCATCATTTACTCTTTTGTATTTTAGTAGCGAAGCTGGTACGAGGAGAATGGAGTTTGTGTTTTTTTTAGATAGGGTTTATATCAGATATTTGTTTTACAGGCACTGTATTTTCATATCCCGATATCCTTGAGTGTTGGTTGGACAATTGAGGATTCTCGATAATTTTTTTCTATTATAGAGGTAGTTTACTAATATTTGACAGGAACTACTCTTTTTTCCTTGAGATTTGGAAATAATCGGATTCCTCGCCATCCCACTATTAAACAAGGGGTATTTCAGGAAAGATTTTTAATGGCAGTTTTGAAATTAAAACCGAGCAAAACTATAATGGCAAAAAAATCAATCGTCCTTTTCTAGTAATAAGTGGAGGTAATTTTGTGCTGTACCATATCTATTGGCATTTTGTGCAGTACTATAGGGGAAGTATTAGTTGTCCCATCACACTTCCTTATAAATGTCTCCTTTTTCAAATATCCCTCCTTCTGTGCCCCTTTCCCCCTACCCCCTACTGTGTGTGTGTGTGTTCATCAGTGGAAGATGAATTGTTGCTTTCGATGATCAAAATTTCGTGGGGAAATTTTGTGGGTGTAATATTGGTGTATCCATCCACATAAAAGAGAACATGACCTTCGATAGGATAGAATGTAAGAAAATGATCCACGTAGAAGAACCCAACTAGAGCCAGGATTAGAGCCGGATATATTCCTTTCACATCCTTCATGAAATTTTTCTAAAGGATTCATTTGGCTGACCCAACTAGTTTGGGACAAAGGCTTTGTTGAGGTGAGTTGAGTTGATATTGGTGTATCCAGTGTATTACAGGGCAGGACCAGACAATTTTGCTGGTTGTTCTGGTCGTAATGGTAATCCTGTAATACGACCTCGGTGTTTGCAAAGATGACGAGATGACGATGGGAAGGAACTTTCCGGATGTGAGGATGTTGTTGGGAAGGAATTATCCGGATGCATGAGTTAACGAGGCTGTTGTGAAAGTGCGGTTGGGTTTGTATGTCTTTCCGCCTGCTTATAAATTCCCATTTATTTGAGGGTTTTGAAGCTGCAGTTGTAAAATTGGGTTGAGTTTTTTATGAACAGTAAAGTTGGGTGGAATTTGTTGGTGTTGTTTATTTTTCTTGCTGGGCTGTTGTTCTAATCTCTTTTGTGTGGGATTGGATGTTAATTGAGGTACTCGGTTTATAGCAAATCATGGAGATCCTCTTTCATCTTTGTTAGATTGTTATCTTTTATTTTTGGTGATGAAAGCTACTAATTTTTCCTTTCTTTTTTGGAAAGTTTCTTTTGTGGGGGTTTGGTAATTTTGTATAGAGAAAGGCCTCGGTGGAAATTTTGGAAATGGGTTTGTCATCCATCAAAAATCAGATATAATGGCTTAAGGTTGGGTGCGAATTTAAGCGATATTGAAGAATTGAACTGAGTTTTGAAGCCTAAATAGTTCTGATATGGTGTAATGGGAAAAATCGTCTGAAGTTGTGTTTGGATTTGGTCAAATTTGTGAGGCCTTCTATTGCGCAAATATGATTCAACGAACCTGAAAAGCAATTCAATAAGGAACTCATTGTGTCTGAGAATGATCGACCAAATATATTCTAGCTACTTGGTGCCATTAGGGTTTGGTAAAAATGGTGGATTTAATTGCCAAAATACCCAAAATTTGCATCTCTTCTTGGGCATCACTTCTACATCGAAGGTGTGGTTACAAGGGTGGATCCTATAACCAAAAATCTAGATTATATCAGTTTCTCATAACTCTAATTTCTCGGGTCACGGAGCTCATGCAATAGAGCTGACAAAAGAGGTGAATTCGTTTAGTGAAGAAGAAAAAATACCCAAAATTTTTACTCGATCGATACGAGCTTTAGGAGGCGTGAATTTATTTAGTGAAGAAGAGAAAATACCAAAATTTTTACTCAACCAATATGGGCTTGAAGAAGCTTGGCTTGTGGAGGCTGATACAGTATCGGTTGTACAACTCTGCCGAATGCGAAGAGGTCACTTCCTATGCGAGGGTGATGGATTGGATTACGAGATCTCGGTCTCCTAGTGTTGATTGGCGAAAGCAATGGTTCTTCTGCCTGTGATCAGAAGAAGGTAACCGGATGACATTTACAAGGTAATCGGCCGGAGCAACAATATCGCCCCGGCCCTTGGTACCACACAAAACAACAATAGATGCCATGGGGTTGTTGAAAATAGGGGGAATATCATTTCCCTATATATACGCACACATACATGCGCACACAGCTAGGGCTGCAAACGAGCCGATCTGAGCCAAACTTTGTGGTGTTCGTGCTCGGCTCGTGTTCATGACGAGCTTTATACTATGGGCTCGTGTTTGGCTTGCCAAAATTCAACAAAGCTCGAGCTCAGCTCGGCTCGGCTCGGCTCGTTTAGTAAACGAACGAGCCCGAGCTGAGCCGAACTTTGGGGTGTTCGTGCTCGGCTCGCTTAGTTTGAGCATCGGCTCGTGTTCGGCTCGCCAAAATTCAACAAAGCTCGAGCTCGGTTCGGCTCGTTTAGTAAACGAACAAGCCCGAGCCGAGTTTTTAATGAGCCGAGCTGAGCCAGGCTCGAGCTTGGTTGGGTTCGGGTTCAGCTCGTTTAATAATAGAGTAATATAACGAACATAATCCGAGCTTTAAAGCTCGACTTGGCTTTATGAACCGAGCCTAAAAAGTTCACGAGCTTGTCCAAGCCGAGCTATACAAAGCTCGAGTTCAGCTCGTTTATTTGACGAGCCTAATTTTTGGGCTCAGGTTTGGCTCGTTTACTAAATGAACGAGCCCGAGCTGAGCTTTTAATCAGTCGAACCCAAACATGTTCGTGATCCGGCTCGGTTCATTTGCACCCCTACACACAGCAGAAAAATGAGTTTCTTTATTCGTTACTTTTTCCTTTCTTTCCTTGTTGAATATGCCAGCTGCTTAGGCTGTCTAAATGGGGTAAATTTTAAAATAAAAAATAAAAAAAATCCTACAAGTGAGTCGCTCCTCTTAAGTAGATTTTTGTGAATTCTCTTTTGCAAAAATAAACATAGGTTTTAGTAGTTTGATTTTCTTTAATATCCACCCTTTTCTTCTTGAGTTTCATTTGATTTGGGTTTATTGCTTCTTTTTTCTGAAGAATAAAAAATAAGTGATCAGTCTATGGTGGGATTAGTTTAATTAGATGCTTTTCGCTACTTGGTTAGGATTTTTATGTGTTTTCTTCCTATGTTTCTCAGATACTTCATTTCCTGGGGAATGAAGGGCCAAAGACATCAGACCCCAGTAAATATATTCGCTATATCTATAATCGGGTAATTCTCGAAAATGCTACCGTTCGTGCTAGCGCCGTAAGTACCTTGGCAAAATTTGGTGCCTTGGTTGATTCATTGAAGGTACTCCAACTTCCATTTCTTTTAGTTTTGTTAATTCAGTTAATGATTTGTTACTTCTGAAGTTTAGGGATTTTGGTGTACTTTTTGCAGCCTCGTATATTTGTTCTCTTGAGACGATGTCTCTTTGACAATGATGATGAGGTGAGTTCAAGCATTTGAAGGGCTTCATGCACCCACTTGAAGTTACTTGATATCTTAGATGCATGAAAAGCTTATTTGTTGGTTCTTCCATCCTCATTTTGGAAATAAAATGATTTGACATGATAAGAATTTTGTTTTCAAACTCGTTTCACCATAATCGTTTGGACTTGAATAATGTCTCCAACAAGATGTATTTCATCTAATCTTTTACTTTTGGTGATAATCGCATTTTTACTTTGAACTCTTTGCACTCTAAGGTTCTTTTAATGCTGAAAATGAGTAGGATTCAGAATATCTTGGCCATGTGAGTGTATTGGGTTGACATGATCCAGGGTATCCAAGTAAGCTTGGGCCTTTTGCTAGTCACTTTTTTACTCTGAACTCTTTGCATTCAGTGGTTAATTTAATGCTGAAAATGAGTAGGATTCAGAATACCTTGGGATAATCTGGGTTTTTTGCCATCCTATAATTTATGTTGTTTTATAAGTTGGTACTTTCAATCAAGGTTTTAAATTTCGGTATCGGGGGTAATTTCGGACCTAGCCGAAATCCTGAAATTTCGGGCGAAATTTGGTAAAGACAGACTAAATCCCATTTTTTGGGCCGAAATTTTGGTAATTTCGGCTGAAATTTGGAATATATATATATATATATATATATATATATATATATATGAGGAAACTGTTGGTGAGCTTAAGCGCACCAAACTTATGGTGCGCTTAAGCTCCCCAATCACATGGGTCCCACATGTTCTGTGGTGATCCAAACCATTCATTTGCAAGGTCTTATCATAGATAGGGGGTGTACCAAAAATCAGCTCCATAGGATCATCCTAACCCCTCCATTTGTGGAGGACAAAAATGGACAGACCCATCTATGTAAGTGACTTTCAAATGAATGCTTTGGATCATCCTAACAAAGTCAGCCCCCATGTGATTGGGCGCTTAAGCTCACCATAAGTTTGGTGAGCTTAAGCGCGCCAACAGTTTCCTCTCTCTCTCTCTCTCTCTCTCTCTCTCTATATATATATATATATATATATATATATATATATATATATATATATATATTTTAAATTTTCGCCGAAATTGACGAATTTGGGCGAAATTTGGGACGTTTCGCTGATTTCAGTTTCGAAACGTTTCGGTTTCGGTCTTGACTGAAATCCGAAATTTCAGATTTCGGACGAACTTTAAAACATTGCTTTCAATTATATCGCACGAATAATGTCTGCACATCATGGACTAGAATGTAATTCATCGCCCATACACTTCTATGACATCATCAGGATTTTGTTGTATGCTTTCAGTGTCTCAAGGGAATGCAATGGCTCCTTTGAATAATGTACTTATGTTGATCTGAATTCTCACTTCTTGGTTGCTGATGCAGAACGTATATGTGCAACATTAAGTTTTAAACTCGAATCTTCCCCTGATGCCATTCCTTAAATTAAGATGTAACTGTAACCCAAAACTGAAGTTTTGTTGTTCGTATAATTTATTTTGCTGGACTTCTTTGTACTTTAATGAATTGATCTCAAATCTGAGGGTATGTCGGCCAATTTTGTAGGTCGGTCTTTACAGGCTTTAATCCCTATTACTCGGTACATGGTCGTTTCATGTCTTCGTGTCTGGGAGTTTTTCTTTATGAGGCCTATTATCAGGGTAGATACAAGTATTTGATGAATTTGGACCAAGTAATAGTGTAATACTGTTTGACTATACCTGGCATGCTCTTCCTAGACATTTTTTGAAAAAAATATCCTGTATGCTCCTGAGATTCATTATCCAGAAAATCTCTCTGAATGGCTATACTAATTAATATTCACAGATCATTTCAGAGTTACCCTTATTGATTTTTTTTTATCCCAACTGTATTTCATGTTGCGGTAGTCTTCATATCAACCAAGTACCAAAGCATAATATGTAAATTTGATGGGTTTCTGTAGGAAATGTGATTGCCCCTTTCTTGTTTGCTGGTTTGACTTTTGTATCTCAGGGAATTGATTACATTTTAGCTTCAACTATGTCTCACACTCAGATGCTTACCTTTAGTTATTATTTATTTGATCTTATTTCGCTGCTAGCTCTTATCTGTTATTTTGTTTCCCAAGCATCCACACCTGCTTAATGGTTCTTTACAGGTTCGTGATCGGGCAACGCTTTATCTGAATATGATTGGATGTGATGGTTCAGTTTCTGAAACTGACAATGATGTAAAAGAATTCCTTTTTGGCTCACTGGATGTGCCGCTGGTGAACCTGGAAACAAATCTCCGTAACTATGTAGGTGTTCTTCCTGGCTCTTGGCAATCAGAATTGTTTAGTTTCATCATCTCACATCTCTTTAATACAGGCTCAGGAAGCTTCTGAAGAACCTTTTGATATTGCTTCCGTACCTAAGGAGGTAAAGTCACAGCCTCTTGCTGAGAAAAAAGCACCGGGTAAAAAGCCAGCAGGTTTAGGTGCTCCTCCCACGGGGCCCACATCAGCTGTTGATGCATATGAAAAGCTGCTTTCCTCCATTCCTGAGTTTTCAAGCTTTGGGAAACTTTTCAAGGTTCTCTTCTTTAAGCTTTGTTTCTTACTGCATTGATGCATGTAATATATATATATATATACATATGAGAGAACATTTCCTACACACTTGTGTAGGTAAGTTACCTACACACTAGCTTAAAATACAGTGGGGGCCCGCATTGTTTGGGCGATCCAAACAATTCATTTGAATGGTCCTCACATAGATAGGGTGTCCACAAAAAATCAGATCCATAGGATCATCCCAACCCTACGATTTGTGGAGGTAAAATGGACGTGTATAAACCTTCACAAATTAGTCCATTTTTTGCCTATATAGTTTGAATGGTTAGGATGATCCTATGGATCTGATTTTTTGTGGACACCCTATCTATGTGAGGATCATTCAAATGAATTGTTTGGATCACCCAAACAATGTGGGCCCCCACTGTATTTTAAGCTAGTGTGTAGGTAACTTACCTACACAAGTGTGTAGGAAATGTTCTCTCTCTCTCTCTCTCTATATATATATATATATATATGGGGAAAGTGATTGTGAGCGGCCCCTCATATAAGCTTATATGAGGTGACCGCTAAAAACATGGCGGGCCCACATTTTTGGGGTGATCTGAACAGGTCATTTGATAGGCCCTGATATAGATAAGAAAAATCAGCTCCATAGGATCATCCCAACCCTTAGAACTATGGAGGTGAAAGAGGGGAAAATGGGTGGGTATAAATTTGCCCACTTACCTGTCCAATTTCCCCTCTTTCACCTCCACAGTACGAAGGGTTAGGATGATCCTATGGAGCTGAGATTTTGGGCACCCCCTATCTATGTCAGGGCCTATCAAATGACCAGTTCGGATCATCCAAAAAATGTGGGCCCACCATGTTTGTAGCGGTCACCTCATATAAGCTTATATGAGGGGCCGCTCACAATCACTTTCCCCTATATATATATATATATATATATATATATAGAGAGAGAGAGAGAGAGAGAGAGAGAGAGAGAGAGAGAAGGGCGCCCTTACAAAAATGAGCTTCAAGGGTGCCCTTATTGATTGATTTCAGCAAAGTGCATTTATGGTGGCGCGGGAAAAAAGTGGGAGACGCAAAAAAAATGGAAACTGGTTTAACTTTTCAGAAATCAACCAATAGGGGCGCCCTTGAAGCTGATTTTTGCAAATGAACCCTCATTCTATCATTCCTCATATATATATATATATATATATATATATATATATAGCATAAGAGAAAAGGAGAGAATTATTTGAATTTCTCCCAAAATTCTAATAGAATTACATCACTTTTTTTTATGTTTTTTTAACAAAGGCACCCATTCAACCCACATATTTCCAATCCTACGCCCTCCTTTATGCTTTTTAACAAAGGCACCCATTAAAGCCACATAATTTCAATCCTACCCCCCTCCTTTATGCTTTTGTAATAAAAAAAGTGAACAAAGTCAACATAGTGACGTTTTTTCTTTGCGAAATTACGGATTTGGTACATATGTTACATAATACTACGGATTTTTGTGAACATATTACATAATACTACGGATTCAGGACGCCTTTCAAAATATTGACGAAATGATGGAAACCTTAAGAGGAACAACATATTATGGAAACCTCTATAGATTGGAGGGCTAGGATCAGCCTATGGAAATGATTTTATGGGCACAACCTATTTCTGTTGTGTTCCATCACATGGACGGTTTGGATCAACCTATGATGTGGTCCGTACAGTTCTTTGTCGGCCCGTGCATCGCACGAGGTTTTTTACTAGTATATATATATAGAGGAAACTGTTGGTGAGCTCACCAAACTTATGGTGAGCTAGCTTGCCCAATCACATGGGTCCCACATTTTGGGGAGTGATCCAAACCATTCATTTGCAAGGCCTTATCATAGATAGGGGGTGTACCAAAAATCAGCTCCATAGGATCATCCTAACCCCTCCATTTGTGGAGGACAAAAATGGGGCAGATTTGTGTCTGTCCATTTTTGTCCTCCACAAATGGAGGGGTTAGGATGATCCTATGGAGCTGATTTTTGGTACACCCCCATCTATGTAAGGGACTTTCAAATGAATGGTTTGGATCATCCTAACAAAGTGGGCCCCCATGTGATTGGGCAAGCTAGCTCACCATAAGTTTGGTGAGCTTAAGCTCACCAACAGTTTCCTCATATATATATATATATAGGAAAGTGTTCCTGCGCAGGGAGCTCCCCTGCGCTTAAGTGGCTTAAAAAGCCTCCCATTGGTTCGTTTAGCGGGTCCTGCGCTTAAGTGGCTTAAAAAGCCTCCCATTGGTTCATTTAGCGGGTACATCTTTGCGGGTCCACAAAAAGTGACCAATGGGAGGCTTTATAAGCCACTTATGGGCAGGGAGCTCCCTGCGCAGCTGCGCAGGAGCACTTTTCTCATATATATATATATATATATATATATATATATATATATATAAATGGTATTGATGCATGTAATATAGTTTTCTCATTTGTACCGTTTATTTTATTTGTGTTTCTCTTTCAGTCTTCAGCACCGGTAGAGCTGACGGAAGCCGAAACAGAGTATGCTGTTAATGCTGTCAAGCACATTTATGATGGTCATGTTGTGTTCCAGTTCAACTGTACAAATACCATTCCTGAACAGCTACTGGAAAATGTAAATGATTATTTCATAAAGAACAGTTACTTTTGCCCTGTTCGTTTTGGATTACGACAACCGGTTGTCATCCTCCAATCTGATTATTGGACCCAAAATTACATTAATTTTGGGTCCAATAATCGAATTGGGGATGGAAATCGGTTGCCATAATCTCAAACGAGCAGGGCCTTTTTGTTGTTGTTCTTGCAATTCTCTTTACATTTTGTTTTTGCATTTACTTGCTTCCAGGTTACTGTTTTTGTTGACGCTTCTGAAGCTGAGGATTTTTCAGAAGTTGCATCCAAGCCTTTAAAAACCCTACCTTATGATTCGCCCGGCCAGACTTTTGTGGCTTTTGAAAAGCCAGAAGGTGTTACTGCTGCCGGAAAATTCTCTAATATGCTGAAGTTCATTGTTAAGGAGGTAATGCATCACCAACTAGCTATTTAGGCTTGCCTAGCACTTCCAACATTTTCCATTCTAAATAATTTGGCTTGTTCAAGTTTGCGTGCATTCTCAGTTCCCTTTCTCTATGGATTTTGAAATATTCCCATGCTACACAAACACACATATATATCTATGTATCTATATATATGTCACCATATTGGCTGAAGGCCGAAACGATATGTATAATTGTATATCGGCTCTTTGTTGACGAATATCAGCCCCTAATTATTATAGTATCAGCCTAGGCTGATATGGATACGTATCAGATGATGTGGTCAATACAGTACTGGTATTTCTTTCCATGATATATATGAGGAATGATCGCACACACCGTAGGTGCATTGTATTAGAATGGAATCTAGTCCTATCGTGCACATGGAGCATACCTTGATGGAGATGAACCATTCACATGGTAGATTCCAGCTTAGGTTGCCTATGGCCCAAAAGTAAACTATTTTAGCGTTGCCTTAAGTGTCTTTGTTGGTCACTGAATCTGGATCGTTATATATTTAATTCTAAGGGAATGCTAGGGGCAAGTGTATAGTGTCTAGAGTTATGTCATCAAATTTTTTCGTGATGCCTCTCCTTTATCTTTGAAACTTCCATACTTAGGGGAAATGGTAAGAACATTCTCATAATTGTATCTGGTCATGTGCTTTTGCATTTTGATGATAGCACCCCTTTATCACGGCTGCCCCATCAACACGGCAATGACTTGTATGGCTGGCCCGCTGAGTCAAAACAAGGCAATTTGGTTTTAAGGCTCAGACTCGGCCTTATTTGTTTCTTTTTCTCCATGAGTTTTGGTTGTCTGATAAATAACCTCCCCAGGCAATATGTCACAAATATCTGTCATTTTATCAAAATATTGCGATTCTATCGTGACATTTTGATAAAATGTCAAAAATCCTATAATATCCCGAGATTTAAAAAAAGTGATTTTATTTTTATTTTTATCAAAAGCCTTGAAAGTATCTTGACAATAACACATTAATATTGTGGTATTCTTACAATATTTTTATTTTATATATATTTTTAAATTATATATATTTTTAAATGCTACTGATATTGGCACTACCATGTTTTAATAATTGCACAAACTCAAATTGTCTTTTCTGTTTTAATTGGCTTTTTAGAGCTTTTTGGGCAATGTATTAACCTTTGACAGCTGTTTACACAAGAAACGACAACATGAGTTAGTGCAACTATTAAAATATGGTAGTGCCAACATCAGTATCCTTTTTAAATAATTTTATTTTTACCGTTTTTCGGATCTAAACCCAAAAACAATAAAAAAATTAATATATATCGAGATTTTCCCTTGCCAAGAAACTCCCGAGAACAATATTTGTGGCTTAGCGGGCAACCTGACTTGTCATAGTCATGAGACCAAGTCACCATGCTTTTAAGATATGATTTTTTTATAAACTCACTGGATCATTCATCGGCACTGATGAGTCAAATCAGGTTTGGCCCTACAAAGTCAATCAAAACGCCGTTCAACTTTCCCAACTCAATATAAAAACATGACTGGCCACTCATTTTCTTGCCCAAATCAACTTAGTTTTGTCTTGTGGCAAGTTTTTAGATCGAGACCAAGATTTTAAATATTGCGTTTTCCTGAATGAGTCGGCATTAACAAATACAGCCATCTTATTACCACCACATGATTTTTTATTCTCAATTTTTGTTATATTAGTGGTTCTTAATTTTCTGAACATGTTCAGGTTGATCCATCTACTGGAGAGGCAGATGAAGAGGGTGTAGAAGATGAGTACCAGTTGGAGGAGCTTGAGGTTGTTGCAGCGGATTACATGTTGAAGGTTGGAGTTTCTAATTTCAAAAATGCTTGGGAGAGCATGGGCCCAGATTGTGAGCGAATCGACGAGTATGGCCTTGGTGTGAGGGAGAGCTTGCCAGAGGCTGTGAGTGCGGTCATCAACATTCTCGGCATGCAGCCCTGTGAGGTTAGTGTTTTTTTTTAACAAACCCAACTCTCTAACAAACCTAACAACCTTCTGTGTCTACAAGCCCTAGATTTTATCACAAACTTTTTTGTGAGCTGGTAGTACCTTGGTTTTTCAACCAAATACTTGTGATATTTTGAAAATATTGTTGCCGAGATTCCTTCATTCATTTGACTGTAGTGTTCAAGAAATAAAGTCTGCACTGCTTCTTTCTTTTTTTTTTCGTAAAAAAAAGAAGATAGATCAACTACCCTAACCATCAGCATTAGGATCGATCCTAACAATCTCAACCTCGGGGTCCCATGTTGCACACGTGTGATTTGGTAAACATTGATCTGGAGGGCCATCATGAAGAAAACCTCAGGGTCCCCGGTTCCACGCCGAAAGGACATCTCATTCGTTTTTCCGTACTTTTTTTTGAATGGTCGTATTTCCGTACTTCCTAGTAGTTCTTCTTTTAGTTCTTTTTTTTATGACTGGCTCTCCAGTGAACCTAACAACCTTCTGTGTCTGTCTACAAACCTAGATTTTATCACAAACGTTTTTGTGAGCTAGTAGTACCTTGGGTTTTCTACAATGGTTGACCAAATACTTGTGATATTTTGAAAATATTGTTTCCGAGATTCCGTGACTCTTTTACTGCAGAAGCTGTTCAAGAAATCATGTCTGCACTGCTCTTAAAAAAAGATAGATTATCCTAATGATCACTGTTAGGATTGATCCTAACAATCCTCAACCTCAGGGTCCCATGCTGAATTTGTGTGATTTGGTGCAGTTGATCTGGGAGGCCATCATGAAGAGAACCACATGGTCCGGGTTCCATGCCAAAAGGACATCTCATCCGTAAATAAAATTAATGGCTACAAAAGTCAATGGTTTAGTTTCTCTTGGTAAATACTTTAAGACACTAAGGCCCTGTTCGTTTGAGATCATGACAACTGAGTCTAAGCCCTAAACCTATTATTGGAGTCAAATTTTAATCTAATTTTAAGTGCAATAGTAGGTTTTGGACTTACAATCGACTGTCATAATCTCAAACGAAAAGGGACTAAAGATCGAAGGACTAGGATCAATCTGATCAAGGTGAGACCAATGGTAATGAGCCGGACTTGTGGTTGTCCGCTGGACAAATGGACCTATTCCATAATTTCCATTACATGTGGCATTTGTTCGACCCAGGGCTGGATTATGAGTACAAATACCTAACTGTGTTTTATAGCATTTTTATTGTTAAAAAATAAAGATGGGTGGATGTTTTGAGCATTCTTCAACAAGCCATTTGTTTAAGTCTGGTTTTTATATCTGCACCTCTTCACTCTGGTTGAACAAGAAATACCCTTTATTTGTATTCTCTGGCGATGAAAAAGGTATCTTGAACTCTTCTTGGGTGAATTTTATATCATCGATTTTGTAAGTATGCAAAGAGAAACTGTTCATTCTCCATGTGATAAACCACCTGCAAATTTGCAGGCATTGCCAATTCCTTATAAGAACTTAATTCTTGTTCAAGTTTATTGATCCTGGTTTCTGACAATTTGTGCTCCTGTTGGCAGGGAACTGAGTCTGTCCCCACCAATTCCAGGTCTCACACATGTTTGTTGTCGGGCTTGTTCATCGGCAATGTGAAGGTGCTTGTCAGATTATCATTTGGGATTGATGGACCCAAACAAGTCGCCATGAAGCTTGCTGTCAGATCTGAAGATCAAGCTATCAGTGATGCCATCCATGATATTGTTGCCAATGGCTAATGTGAGGCCTTCCAAGCTTTGTCCCCCTTTTTTTGTTTCTGATCTGAGGTTGGACATCTAAGCAAAGGAAGTCTCTAGTGTGTTTTTACTTTTTGCATTGGTAGATGTTTTTCTTGAAGCACATTGATCAAAGAAACAAACCCATTTTCAGGCTGTGAATTTTGGTTTGGGAGAGGGTGTGGATAATTCATTTCGTTTCAAACATCTATGCGTAATTGTATTTACCAGGACAGTGCATCTGGTTACAGCTTTAATAATTCATTAATAGCTGTCGCTTGTTCAAGTCGTTTGATCCGATGGTTAAGATTGTCTGATATGAAAAGTTTTATGCTATTGTGATTATGCTACATTCTCTTATAGTAGTGTACCTAGAAGAAGGACATTCTTCTTTCAGTGGATTGATCCCATGCTACCGTACGTATTTCCATGCTTATTATTACTCTACATATTGTTTTTTCTTGATTTTATTGTAGTCTGGGAAGATTGTTGGTTTCTTTTGGATATGATCATTTGTTTAGGCCAAACAATGTTTGGCAACCATGATTTTTTTTTCATGATATATTAGTTTCTCAAGTGGTGAGTGGGGCAAAGAGGGTGGGAGTAGGAAAGATTTGAGGGGGCACGAATGACTAGAGGGTGAGAAGTGGCTAAAAAACAAGGAAACAATAAATTATATTTTGAGTGGGGTTTTTTGTTTCCTTGTTTTTCCTGTCTTTTCTGAGAAATTATATGATGCCCGACCGTCAAGTCACGTGAAGGTGGTACTTCAAAAGTTCCACCCTTGATATTTGATCCAACAACAGCCTCTTAAAAAGTGGGCTGCTGTTGGATCAAATATCAAGGGTGGTACCATTTTGACGGTACTTGACGGTCGAGCACCATATCTTTTCTAACCCTCTCTTCACTCGGTCCCTCTCCCACGCTTCCTCATCATCGGGTAAGCACCTAGTATTCCATGAAAAAAAAATCATGGTAGCCAAACTTCCCCTCGAGTTTTTGATTAATCTTGTACGATTGATTAGGATGTCACACCGTTTTGCTACCATCCGAAATCGCCAATACCTGAAATGTTATCGGATTTCGTCCGAAATTTCGCCCCAAAATTTTGACAAATTCAACCCAATTATTATTTTAACGGAGTACCCCATTTCAGCCGAAATTGTGAAATTCCGGCTGAAATTTTGGTTGCGGTGAGGGCCGAAATGCATTTAGAAACTGAAATTTAAAACCATGTTTGCTACAGAGTGGCCGAAATATAAAATTTTACCCTTCAGTTCTTTAGTTTTATAAGTAGGAAGTGTGCTTGATTGGTATGGTTGTAAGGACAATTTCATTTCTTTTTATAACATTTTATGATAAACCATTGTTAGGATTTGATCTAGATGTCGAACTTAAGTTTCATATGACACACCAAAATGTGAAGGGAACTGCATATCGATTTGTACACCATGATGCCACTCAGATGATCCAGGTCTCGAGTTCTAAAGAACAATCATGGTAAATCAATAACAAGCTCCTACGTAAGTAGATGAAAAGGAATATGGATTCCCATTCCCTTAATTTCCATATTCCCTTGATTTGAGGGGAATGTCAAACAGTGCAGAATGGGTTTCCCGTCAATGAGGACCACCATGTCAATAGTAAATGACTACCAAATAAAGCTAGGAGAAATGGAATGCATATACTTTTAATTTCCCATTTATTGGAGCATAAAAAAGGAACTTAAAGGTGCGTTTGGATGTTGGAATTAGGCGCTCTAATCGGCATCCTATTCTGATTTTGTCTGACTCTAGAGTTTGGTTGAAAAAAAAAGAACGGGCGGAAATGACACAAAGTGGAATTAATGGCGGAAATGTTGGAATCTGTTTCCTTTCCCACGAGGTGTTATTCTGATTCTACCTTCATTGGAATGATATTTTTGCTTCCAATAATCAGTTTCGGGCTCAAAAATTGGTTCTTAAAATTCAAATAATATATGACCTTAATTTTGAGTCCAATAATCGCTTTTGGACTTGCAATCGGTTGTAAAAATCTAAAACGAATAGGGCCTAAGGCTTACGTTCTTCAATAGAAGCTCTAAAACGAATAGGGCCTAAGGCTTACGTTCTTCAATAGAAGCTCTAAAACGAATAGGGCCTAAGGCTTACGTTCTTCAATAGAAGCTCGTAAGCTCTATATCTGAGCAATTTGATTAATTCATGTCCGAGTAGTTTGTTTCGTTTGTAATATTAACGATGTGATGCAAACGGCTCTCTCAGTTTTGTTCTTCTTGATCTCCTATTAATTTTCTAATTTCAGCACTTTGAATTGAGATATTCTGTTGTTATTCTTAGTTTCTCGTTGGTTTTCTTCCCGGCGGAAAATCTGACTACTGGGTATAGTTTCTTGTTTCGCTGTTCTCTGAGTTTGTTTTACCATGATAAAATAGATGATATAGTCATTTTCTCTGCTCTTCCTTTTTCTGAAGTATTGTAATTTGCAGACTGGAAGCTAAAATCAGTACGTTAAGGTAGCCAAGTAGTTTTTTTTACCTATGTTGCAAGGATTCGGATTCCTTGATTCGGCAAGCCAAGAAAAGTAGGATTCGGATTCATTAATTTTTAAATACAATAAAATTTTCAAAATTAAAATTATATATATATATATATATATATATATATATATATATAGAGGAATAAGATTGTACGCTCGACCGTACCTAAAGTTAGGTACGGTAGAGTGCCAAATCACATGGGTCCCACATTTTTGGTGAGCATCTAAACCATTCATTTGCAAGGCCCCATCATAGATAGGGTGCATACCAAAAATCAGCTCCATAGGATCATCCTAACCCATCCATTTGTGGAGGCCAAAATGGACAGACAGTGTTTGTCCACAAATCTGCCCATTTTGGCCTCCAGTTTTGGAGGGGTTAGGATGATTCAATGGTGCTGATTTTTGGTATGCACCCTATCTATGATGGGGCCTTGCAAATGAATGGTTTAGATGCCCACCAAAAATGGGGGACCCATGTGATTTGGCACTCTACCGTACCTAACTTTAGGTACGGTCGAGTGTACAATCCTTTTCCTCATATATATATATATATATATATATATATATATATAGAGAGAGAGAGAGAGAGAGAGAGAGAGAGATGTATGTATATATATTCATGAAACATTTGAGGGTAGAGGGTTCTTGCGAGTTTTGTATTAAGAGAGTTGAAGAATGAAGGAGGTTGATGTTCGAGGGTTGAAGCACTAGGGTTTTTATTAAAAGAGTACGGCTGTGCTTTCATATAAAAAAAGTTAAGAAAACACATTTAAAGGGAAGATATACAAGATTCGTATTTGAAAAGAGATAACGATGAATTGGATTTGCCCGAAAAAAACAGGATTCGTGAGGAAAAGAGACAATGATGAATCGGATTCGCCCGAAAAAAATAGGATTCGTGTGGGACACGGCTACAACAAGAATCTGGGTCTGTCCCACGTGAATCCTTGCCCGATTCGCATGTGGAGATGTGTCGACACAGATTCAGCATAGGGAGGCAAATAATCCATGCATAGTTTTTTTTACAGTTGGCGGTGTAGCCATTGTAGCCTAGTTTTTTTTTTTTTTTTGAAAGAAAACAAATTTTATTGATAATTACAGAATAAATGGGTTACGAGGATGGGGACGAAGACGAGTCATCCCACCCATGTAACAACACCTACACCTCAGCAAACCATTGTGCCCATTACTAGTACTGCTTTTACATTCACACCCTCCCGTGGAAGTCCAATATGCAATGCTCTATACCCTTAGTATACTCCCCCCCTTCAAGTCTCGCCAAACCTATATAAAAAATATCTCGGATATTTTCAAAATAATTTATTTTAATCACGACATTTTGATAAAACGATAAAATCCCAAAATAATCCCGAGATTATTAAAAGGGAAGTGATATATTCGCCCCTTTGGATCACCAAGGACACCCAGAGCTAGTGTATCAATGACTAAAATGGGGCTGATGTACCTTGATAAGTTTATGATTTTTTTTCCTTTTTTGGACTTGTTTATATCTTGGACCAGTTTCAAAATTTGGATTTGTTGCTATTTTTAGCATGCTTATTACTAGTCCCATGGCCCACATATGCCCCACTTAAGTCAGTTAAGTCTTTTAAGTGGCTATCTTCTATCCCATTGTTGGCCTAATAGGGCCCACTACTTAAAATCCCAACCCCTTGTAAAAAAACCCCAAAGAGAGCCATAGGAGAGTACTTGGAATTTTCGTGGAACAGCTTTTCTCAACCCCCCCTCCCCCCCCTCCCCAATCAGCCGCAAGGCAACTCTCTTCCCTTCATCCTCTTCTTTCTCCTTTTCCTTCTCTCATTCCTCTCTTCTCTTCTCCATTGTTGTCGTTCACTTCCTTTGCTGTTGTCTTTCAGCAATAGCAGCAAAATCTGCCCCTTTTCTCTCCACTTCCACCTCTTATGGCTACTGTTGCTGCAGGTGCTTCCCTCACTCCATTTCCACCACTTTTCCCCACCATCATACGCGACACCAGTGGCTGGTACAGGAGACTTAAAAGAGAAAGCTGGGTCAAATGTTTAAGGGGGCATGTGTGGGCCATGGTATAGGCAATGTTAAAAGGGAAGAGGTGTGGGCCCTAGGTGATTTGGACAGTCCCCGCATCTAGGATAGTAATATGCTAAATATAGCAACGAATCCAAAAATAGAAACTAGTCCTAAACTAGAAACACATCCCAAGTAGAAACAATCCTACTTTGTAATTCCATTGACGTATGGGGAATATGAAGATTGAGGTGATATGATTCACCTGAGTAATGACCTTCACCAATTTTCTTCTTCGTCTGCTAGTCCTAAAACACAACCAGAGGGAGAATACTGCAGTTCAGATTTTTACTCAAGGAATTAATAAAGAGAAGATTTGTGGATTAATAGGGGACATGCATAACTGATATGGTTCCCTTACCTGAATGTAGTAAATGTTTCATCGGCCAACCTTACACTATTAACAAATTTTAAACATTCAATAAAAGAGAATAATTGTGACGTACCACTCATATGATTAAGTCTATCACCAAGAGGATATGAGATAGAGGATCAAAACAACTCCCTTAAAACACAGCCAAACTTCATGAGCTCTCGTCTCTTGATGCATAACTTGTATTCCAGTTCCCAATTCACCGCAGACCATTCTGGCTTTGCAAGACGGAACTGACAACCAAGCATAGAAGGGTGTATTATTCAAATAAATAAATGTGGCCGGGTAACTTCTATGTTCAGTTTGTACGCAGCTTGCAAATATACTCTTCTCTTTAAAACATTTTTGGCTTCTGATGATAATGAGATGGTGTTGAAAAAGTATCTGGTATCTTGAAGTTATCTTGTAATCTGCTCATGTGTTAATCAATTTTGTTCTGGTAATATTTTATCCTAGATGCCATTTGGATGCCATTTGGATCTAGTTTTTTTTGCCCTTTGGGCTGTGAATGTGTGGGTGTTATTAATCAGAATCTCAAGATGTATGCAACTGTCAGTGTATCTATGCAGTTAAATCACGATTACATTTATGCAGTTAATTTTGATAATCTTTTCAACGAATATGCCAGTTAACATGTTTTTGGTGAAGTAAATTTTTAAATAGTAAGATCTCATGCAATATTGGACGATTTTCACTGTCAATGTTGTATTACAAAACTGGGTTGATTTCCATCCAGTTTACCAATGTCAGAGCTTATACCTCATTGGCTTGAGTTGCTAAATGTATGGGACTACAGGGGCTTGTCTCCCATTCCTCATGTTACTCTTTGTGGAATTATCCATGTCTCTACTTATGTGGATATTTTGGCTGAGCAATTTTGGTTGAACAGGTGAAAAGACGGGCTAGAATTCACAGACTTCGACTGGAGAAGGGTGCATTAAAAGCGTCTGAAGAGATAGGAAAATGTAACTATATGCTTCAAATTTTATTTAATGGGTCTGTCTCTTCTGTTTTGGAATATGTTTTTTGTTGGCTTTATTGTTGATCTTTTCTACCTCCTATGCAGATGATCCGACTAAAGATCCAAATCTATCAGGGGACCCATACAAGACATTGTTTGTGGCAAGGCTTGTGAGTTGTTTGATACCACTTTTCCCCCTGTTATTCAGGTTTACCTTTGAATTATATGAGTGAATATGGAATATGTTGTGTGTCTCCTGTGCAGAATTATGAGACCACTGAGCACAGAATCAAAAGGGAGTTTGAAGCTTATGGGCCAATCAAGCGGGTAAGTATTTTAGGGCATTCCCAAGGGGGGCTCAGGTTATTGCTCATGGCTTGGGTAAGAGTTTCAGTGGACATATTCTTGTTCTCCCATTTTTTCCTTATGGAGTTCTCTAAACTTTTACCTCAATTTTCAAGTTCATGAAAATGAGCAGCCACCATCTTCGTGTTCTGAATTTTTTTCTTCGCCTAAAAATCAAAAGTAATTGTAATACTAGGTATGTTGATCTATGTTTCCTTCTAAAAGTTAAATGCTCAAGTGAAAAGGCCAATCTGAGATTTTAACTTCAAGGACGGTTAAATTGTTTCCCAATTGGTAAGTCAGCCACAGATGTCCTTTCTATTGCCATCATGATTGCAACAGTGATGATCACATCTTGTGCGGTGAAGATGTACACCTTAAAGGTGGGCATGACTAGTGATTCAAAGTGCCCGACTTTGCAAGCCGTGCTCTCTTTAGTTTGAAAAGGAGAATTGGGTGAACACCAGTAGGGATAAGCCTTGAAAAAAAAAATCCACTGGTAGGGAGAAAATACAAGTATCTTTGTCACCGATGGCAATGCTGGTTTGTTCCATTTATTTTTACTCTAATAAGTTTCTTTGATTTTATGGCCAATAGAATATCTTTTAGGATTCAGTGAGACACTTCCTAGTTAGTAGCGTTTAGTTTCCTATTTGAACCAAGTATCCGTTGATGAGGGGGCTGGTGGTTAGTCAACTCCCCAAACCGTGCACTCTTAAGTTTGAAAAGGAGAATGTTGAACATCTACCTGTTTTTAAATTTAACTGCTTGCTAAACGCCGGTAGGGAGAAATACAGGTATCTTTGCCACTGATGGCAATGATGGTTTGTTGCATTTATTTTTCCTCTAAGAAGTTTATCTTTGATTTTATGGCCAATAGAATATCTTTAAGGATTCAGTGAGACACTCAACTTCCTAGTTAGTCGCATTTAGTTTCCTATTTGAAGCAAGTATCCCTGGTAAGGGGCCCGGTGGTTAGTCTACTTCACAACTGGTATGTTGGCCGCGCATCTTGGTTTCTTTTTTTTCCCTGGCATCTCAGTGGTGGTGATGGTGCTGCATCTCAGTTGCTGTCCTTTATTTTAAGCTATGAAAGTCGACCGTCACTTTAATTATCTGGTGCTGGGTATAGACAAATTACGGTTACTCAGGTTTTGTTTTGCCAGTATTTGATATCTGGTTATTCTGCATTTATGTTGCTACTGAAAATTTTATTTTGACTTCAAAGGCCAATTGAAACTCATCTACACTTCAGAAGATAACCTGGTAGTTTCTATATAATTTATAGGATTTAGCATTTTAGAAAACTCTTTCTGTTAAAACTACTTGGTTGTTTTTATTCCATTATGTACTATAGTCCATGCTTTAACTATAGTCCATGCTTTCTGTGTGTGACTATAGTTAATCCTTCGCTATGAATATTGCAGGTTCGTTTGATTACTAATAAAGAGACAAATAAGCCTAGAGGATATGCATTTGTTGAATACATGCATACACGGGACATGAAGAGTATGCCACTTTTTGATACTTAAGAGAAGTCTCTGTTGTATGGATTCTTTTCCCCTTATGCTGAATCCGCATCGACACGTTTCGACACTCGAATCCGACATGGATTTCCGTGGGACACACTCGGATTCTTGTTGTAGCCGTGTCTTGCACGAATCCGACACATCATTGTCTCTTTTAAAATGTGAATCCTGTATATTTTCTCTTTAGAAGTGTTTTCTCCTTAACTTTTTTTTTAATAAAAGCACAAAACGTCGTCTCTTAATAAAATCTCTAGCGCCTTGACTGTTTACCCTCGAACATCGACCCACTTCCTCCCCCTATTCTCTGAATAAAAACCCTAACGCCACAATACTCCACCCTCAAAAATTTTCATGAATATATAAAAAAAAATTATTTTTTATTTTTAATAAAAATTGAATCCTCAAATCCTACTTTTGGGGGTTTGTCGAATACGACACCTCGAATCCATGTCGGATCCCGACACGCGAATCCTAATCCATGCAACACAGTGAGAAATATATGTACATGCATGCGTGTTTATTTTTCAGCATGGCCCTGTCATCGTTAAGTGAACTCTCCTTCTGACCCAAGTTCTGAATGGCTGATACCTTACACCTTGTAGCTGCATACAAGCAAGCTGATGCACGGAAGCTCGATAACAGAAGGGTTCTTGTTGACGTTGAGAGCGGTAGAACTGTTCCAAATTGGCGGCCCCGCCGACTGGGTGGTGGACTAGGATCAACTAGGATTGGAGGTGAAGAAGCAAATCAGAAGTATTCTGGCAGGTAAATGGCCTTCACCTCTTTATTTCAGCCCATTGTATATGCAGATTTTGAATGGTTTTGGATTTTGCCAGAATGACTAAAATCATTCACAAAAATATATGCATGCAGTCCGCAGCCCTTCTATACATAAACCTTCAAGTATGTCCATGGTCAGTACATGTGTATATTTATTTTTGAATGTGTGACTATGGATATGGATACGGATATGGACATGGACACAGACACGGGATTGGAGATTCAACTGTATCTTTTGAGTAGCTTGCCTCGAATATTATGTTAGGTTAGTATAGCAATATCTGGGCTGACAGATTTGGACACTGTTTAAAAACTCCTTCTGAGTCAACTTAACTGAGTTGGCTCCCTTTTTACCTCGGCCAATTTCTCGACTGATTCTGAGTTTTGCCTTACCAAGTCAAGGAAAACTTCTTTGATTGGTCCGAGTTAATGAAAATTTACTGTCAATAATTGAGTTGCTGACTGCCTTCTATCTTCGGCTAAGTTCTTGTCCGAATCCGAGTGTTGAAACCCCGGACACAGTTATTGTTTATGCTAATGTTTTGAGTTTTGACCACAGGACAACACCCGGATATTCGTGTTAGAAGTTTTTTAGCTTATTGTAGCATTATCCAGAGCGACGATACCATTTATGGTTTCAGCTGACGTTTGAACAACCATTATACTCTGAGACAGCCTGAACTGTTTATTTCATGAAATTAGGACCAATATTATAGGCACCTGTTTATCTAATGTGTTTAACATTGAGAGTATAGAAAAGTCATTCCATGCATTTCATCATTAACCTTAGTTGATTCATTCTTTCATGTTTACCCATTTTGAAATACCCCAAACCGTCCAAAAAGTGGGAATGTTTGGGAGGAGAGGGTATTTTAGTCCCGAAAATATAAATTATAAAATATTGGTTTTATTTAATTAGTAATTAAAAGAGGAATACGTTAGTTTCCAATTAGAGTGGGTTAGGGTTTCCAAAAGCCTTGCTAAGTTAGGACTCTTAAGAGCAAGAGCCTATAAATAAACACTTAGGCTCCAGATTTTGAAACTCTAAACCCTAAGAGAAATTGTGTGGGTGCTTTTGGGAGAGAAGAACGAAGAAAAGTTCGGGGAATTCATCTTCCAAGAGTAATCGAAGGAGTTACTTCGTGGGAGACAATTCAGACAAGTACCATAGGTGAGTAGACTTGTTCTACCACAGTTATTCATTATATTGAATATGATTCTTATGCAAGGTTATGCATGTTCGTGATTGTTATTGACTGTGTTGGTGTACACGAGGGTCACTAGTCATGGTATGGTATTGACTCCTGGTGCGGATCTACCATATGCACTTGTGTGTTAGATAGACTTAATAGTCATGGTATGGTATTGACTCCTGGTGCAGATCTACCATATGGTGGTATGGTATCGACTCCTGGTGCGGATCTACCATTCGCACGTATGTGCCAGTTAGACTTTTATAGTTACAGTTCTTGCATCAGGACATGGTGTTGTCCAAGTAAGGATACAATAGTTAATGTCCGTTGAGACAAAGTGTTTTGCATGGTTATGCCAATTATGTAGTTTGATAGCTAGATTGCTATGCCGATTACAGTTTTACATATATTGCCAATTATTCTGTTATATTTAATTGGTATTATGTTATTAAGTGTAGACATGTTTATTTCACTGAGCATTAGCTCATCCCACGCATTCTATGTTACAGGTGATGGACAGTAGGATACATGAGTTCGCTGGCTTGGGAGTGAGCAAGGGCGACAGATTAGGAGAATTATGATTTTTCAGTTATTTGGATAGTAGTTTTAGTTGCAATGAATATTGAGACTTTTAAATTGATTATTTAAATTGGTTTATTGATGTAGTCCGTTGGACAAGGTTTAGTTTCCGCATTGATAACTCTGATGATGAATTAATAAATTAGTTTTGCTTTAGTAGCTCTGTTTATTGCATGGTTCCAGTGAGAATGCCTTACATATTCGTGGTTTGATGAATATGTGGCACTGTTATGTTCCTAGACCGGAAATTCGGTTTCGGGCGTAACACATTTGCATTCTCTTTTTCTGTTCATGATTTTTTATCCATCTGGCATGCCATTTCTGTTTGCATTCTTCTCCTTGTTCTATTCTATATGTATATTTTATAGTAATTCTCTTCTTCAACTGCTCAGAGAAGCACAACAGATAGTATCAGGAGGAGCACCTCGATCAGAGGAACCAAAAACACGGGATGATCGCCATGTAAACCGGTGAGATTCACTCTCCTATGTTATTTAATTTCTGTTTGAATTTGAGCTAGTTTGCAATAATCGTTAGCAGGGAACTGATTTAAGAACGAGATGAAATCTTTTGCAGCCACTTGTAAGCCAAGACAATAACTAAAAAACTTCAGTAGAAAACGATCAAATGTTCCATGAAAATAGGGATTTTCTATTCTCTAAACTGATATACGGTCAAGTTCCAATTATATTTAAGTCCATTATTTTTTATATATTGTCACTCTAACGATATTCTTTTGATGTGGAAAAACAATATATCAGGGAGAGGGAGAAATTCCGTGACAGAGGAAGGGAGAGGGAACGGCAGCGTGAGAAGTCTTGGGAGCGGTCTCATGACAGAGTACGTGACCGTGACCGTGATGTGAGAGATAATAGGCACTACAAGGACCGTGATAGAAACAGAGACAAGGACAGGGAGAGAGATAGGGGGCATGACCATGATCAAACCCGTGACCGCGACCACGATTGGGACCATGGTCATGACTATGACTGGGATCGGGAGAGGGAGCGTGACCGTGGCTGCGATCGCCCTCGCGAGAGGGAGAGGGACTATGACCATGGCGACTTTGACCATGATCATGGGCATGCCCGTGAGAGGGACTATGACCCTATCGAGCCAAAGTATGAGAGGGATTATCACATTATCAAGCCAAAGTATGAGAGGTACATTATCGAGCCAAAGTATAATCGGGACGAACCCGGTGGAAGAGACATGGATATCAATCACATTGAGCCCGAAGAGGATATTGAATGGGATGAGCATACTGAGCCTGGTCATGTCTATGGGGACCAAGAGCCTGAACATTATGACCATTATGAGCGTCCTAAAGATCAGGACCTGTACAGTCATCTCAAGCCCGAAGTGACCATGAACAATACGGACATGTAGAGTCTGAACATGCTCAAGCCCACTATAAGCGGTCTGATGACAATCATGGACGTAATGTTAAATTGGAGCCTGTTGATTATGATGAGCAATATGATCGTGCAGATTCCCAACCACGTGAAAGGGAGAGGACTCGCGACAAGGAACGGAAATATCAACGTTCGGAGAGATCACGATCACGTGACTACGGTCACTAGCAGTGTGGGTTTACAGCATCTTGAACTTGCATTCTTGCTTGGTAAGTAGTGTCTAAGGGGAATTTCTTATTGTGCTCTGAATCAGATATTTTACCATTTATGGTTTCAGGGGGATCAAGGAGGCAATGCTTTTGTTAATCACAAAAGTTGTTCTCGTTTAATGCATCATCAGTTTTGTGATAAAGGTATGCTATATGTGACTATTAGATTTCCATTTCTTCCAGAAATTTTTTCATGTTTGGTGTTATGGTATCCTTGCATGTCTATTCGAGCCCCAGATTATATGAGCTTGATTTGTCGGTGGAAAACTACTATTGATTGAAGACCTTACTTTTGGCCTATGAATATTTGTAGGAGTTCCTTCTTATTTCCTTTTTATATTCCTTAAACATGCTTTTGGCTGGAATTACATTACAGCTATGATTTGTGGACACAGACACGAGTGCACGGCAAACTCCCAAAATTTAGAAATGGGGGCGCGTCTAAAATAGAAAGTATATATAATCACATAATTTATCAATACAGATTCATGTGTCGAGTTTCGACATGGATACGAGTTCTGATGTGGCAACATTTAAAAATCTAGAGATGGAGACATATACATACACATTAAATTACTGATTACTATCAGGTATTCATTTAATAAATTAATAAATTTTAGAATTAATCAACTATAATCTAAAACAAACATGAGATAATCAAATAACAACACATTTATCAATTTAATCTAATTCTCTTCCGTCTCTAATATACAGCAAGAAGGGAGACCAATATGATACAATGAGTATAGTCTTGGAATAAGAGTTTGTTTTGGGTTTTAGGTTTAGGGGAGGGGATATAACAACAAATATGCCCACATTAACTCTTAACACTCCTAGCAGTACATTTGAAAGTGTCCAAAGGAGTGTGGATACGCGTGTCGTGTCTGACACGCATGTCAGCAATAAAGCAATAAATTCAAACTGTCGGCTAAATCATAGCATTACAGTATTCAATATGTCGGCTAAATCATAGCATTACAGTTATATCTGAAAGCTGTAAGATCTCAGGCTTCAATGTTCTTACCTCTTGATGTGTATTTTGTGCTCTCCGATGTTCTTACCCATAAAAAAAAAAAAATAAATGTTGGAGAGTTAAAATGAAAAAAAACTAATTAAGGAAATATGTTAAATTTAAAATCAATTACAACATCCTATACCGGAAATTGAAATCTGTGTGTTTATTGTCAGTTGGAGTGCGTTTGGATTCTGTTTCCATATCTTGATTCCAGAACATAGGAATCAGACTGCATTCGGATTGTAGGTATTACATCCCTATTCAATCTTTATCCAGAGGGACCTTTAATTTCTAATGATATCCCTCTAAATTAACCACTATTATGTCTTGTATGTCTAAATTGTAGAAAGAAAAAAAATCCAAGAATTTTTTTTCTTGTCATAGTGGGTCCAACCAATGATTGATCTAAACCGTCCATTTGATAGGCCTAAAATCTCTAATAATCATTAAATTCTAACAACTAATAATGTTCTGGAAAAGAGATTTATGTTCCTTTTTTAGCACAAGTGATTAAAAAACATTCATGCATACACTTAAAACAAATTAGTAACCGTTACGAATCTCTGGTTTTCTGATGTAAATGACAAATATACCCTACTAGTGTTTATGGAGAGTTGTATACTGCATTCGAGGAGGATGAATCCCTCTTGAAAAAAGAATCTATTGATTCTCTCCCAATTGATTGGCTTTTAAGTATGATGATTTACTTCACGGGTGAGGCCTCTAATTTCATATTTCGGGTTAAAGAAGATGTGAAAGCGTGTTTCTCTTTATAAGAAAAGTGCGTTACGGGTGGGACGAATCTCAGTCTCTTGTTCTGGCTTAACTTCTTTTGCTACAAAATTTTGACTTAATCAATCACATCAGGATCGTGCATCTGAATTTGCGAACTCCAACTTGCGAGAAATACACATGTGACTACTCTACCCGTCACGCGAACAATCGGTTCATTACAATGTAGCAACATTGAGGTGGTTGTTTTGTACAATTCTATAAGTGTTTTTTCATATTGTTTTCTTTCTAAAAATATGGATATTTTTGTCATTAAAAATGGTAATTTATGTGGACTTTGTATCGGTGGCACCATTTGAAAAAAAATTAAAGAATCGTCTAAAAATGGGTAGGTCTTCCTAGCTGTCTAGAAAATGTATTTGCTCTCTACTTATAGCATATTTATACACCCACTCTTACTCTGAAATCTGTTCATTGTTCATTTCCTCCATGGCCTCCCTTCAAGAGCATAAGGACTTGGTCTACATGGCTAAGATAGCTGAGGATGTGAAGAGGTATAAAGACATAGTAGATTTCATGACAAAAGTCGCGAAAGATGCCATCGGAGGATTGACCATCAGAGAGAGGAATCTACTCATCATCGGTTATAAGAGCTTGATTGGAGAGCGGAGGGCTTCTTGGCAGATCCTCATGTCTGTCAAGCGCAAGGAGGAGGAGGCAAGGAACGATCAAAAGGTGGCATTGATCAAAAACTTTCTCGAGAAGATTGAAACCGAGGTCACTAATATTTGTTATGATGTTGTGATCCTTGTCGAAAAGCATCTCATCCCTTCATCGGGCGGTGGAGAACCATTGGCATATTATTATATGATGAAAGGGGATTTTTCTCGTTATCTTGCGGAGATTAACACTGGCTATGAGAGGAAATCGGCTGCGGCCAAGTCCTTAAAAGCTTATGAGACCGGTTACGAAGAGGCGAGGGAGGTTCTACCGCCTGCAAATCTAGTTCGCTTGGGCTTAGCATTGAATTTCTCAGTTTTTTACTATGAAATTATGAACATGCATGAAAAAGCTTTTAATTTGACTAAGCAAGCTTTAGATGAAGCTATTCCCAAGCTTGAAAGTGGTAAAATGAGTGAAGAATGTTACAAGGATGCCACTCTGATCATTCTACTTTTGAAGAACAATCTCAGTGTGTGGGAGGATGGTGACACTCTGGAAGGGGATGAAGGCAGTGTCTAATGCAAAGGTGACTCAGTTCAAAGCTTTTAGTTCTTTACTATGTTGTTAATGGCGTGCGGAACATTTATTTTCTTGTTGCAAATTAAGGTTAGTAGAGAGATTATATATTACCTTGGTTGGAAGAATCTCATATATTTCTAGCTTAATAAAAATTACCCTTTTAGCTAATCTCTTTATCATCTCATGATCCTACGTACACAGGCGATCTTTACCTGTGTTGATTGGTTGTCTGACCAGGTAGAATTGTCGTAACCCAAGAATTTCAGGGTCGATCTTAACTATAATTTTTGGCAAGATTTTGTTTTGGGAAGTGATATATCTGCCCCCCCAACAACCCCCCCCCCCCTTTTTTATACTCTGGACAGCCAGCAACCATTTTCTAATTCAATCCATTAGTTCGTAGAGCTATTTACTCGATCGCAGACATTTTTGGAATACCTCTAACAGAGGACTTCATTTGTTCCTTTTGATGAATGCAACCACTTTAAGTAATGAATATTATTCGGATTTTGAGACAAAAAAACTCCCCCATGATCAATCAATTATTCCGAAATGTTTGATTGGCTACCCACAGCCCAGGAATAATTGAAGGGATATTTTTGAAGAATATTGATGATGAAATCCGAAAAGAGTGTATCTACGACCGCAGAGGGGCTGATGTACTTCACGTGAGAAGGATTCAACGGACCTGATTGCCATGTACACTGGAGCTGGTTGTCCCATGTAAAGAAAAAGGGGTGTATTTATCATTTCCCTTTTGTTTTTTGGTTCAACTTTGATCTTGGCCGTCCATCTGCGGGACATTGATCAGATAGGCTAAAAAACATATCCACACGCGCGTATTAACTCTAACACTCCTAACAGTACATTTGAAAGTGCTCAAAGGAGTGTGGACACACGTGTCATGTCGTGTAAGATCTCATGCTAAAATGTTCTTACGTGATGTGTATTTTGGGCTCTCTTATACCGGAAATCCAAATCCGTGTCTCTATTGTCAGTTTGAGTGCGTTTGGTTAAAGAGTTTTAGAGAATTTCTATTATTCTTGAATTTCTTGGATAAATTACAAAGACAATTGATGGTGCTTATAAAGAGCACTTACATGATAAACATAGAAATAAATCAAGACAACCATGGAAAGAGATAACACTAGAATATTCTAATCTAACCTAATCAAATCTACTTTCCTAATCTCTCTTGCTTGCCTCTTCTAATCCACTTGGTTAATTTATCTAGTTGCTTCATTTAGCCAACTTACCCAATCTACCTCCAAGATGATCCAACGGTGAGATCTTAAACCAATCCAACCGTTGGATCCCACATATCCTAACATGCCCCCTCAAACGTATATGGATTGAAAATCGATATACGTTTGAAAATAATGAAAAAATGCCCAATACAATAGAATTCCCCAAATTACAAATATAATCAAAATCAACCGATTTGATGCACACTTCCAGAAATCGATGAAGAAATACTTTGATGAAGACTGATGTTGATGCCAAGGATCATAGACGATAGTTGCCGAAGAAGATGTCACTTCACTTGTTGTCATGAAGAGGGCTTTAAAGCCAATAAATCATAGCCTCGATAGGGCTAGATAATACTCAAGCCTTGATGGGTGAGTAAATATGGGTCACTATGAACCAAATGCCGGAATGGGCAAGAATTGGGTCACTATGGACCAATGCCATAATTGGCAAGAAATGGGTCGCAATGGACCCATGCTGGAATGGGCGAGAAAGGGCCACGATGGGCAAGAAATAATGGGTCAGCAAGTACCGATCATCTTGGAATTTGACTCTCAGGCACGAACCTCAAATAATCGAGGCCCCTCAACTGAGTACATAAATCAATTTCAGGCATGCACCTCAAAGAGGTACCTCAACTGAAATAGGACAAGGAAAAGGGATGGAAAAGAAAAAAAGAAGAAGCGACAACAAGCGAACGGCAACAACACAAAACTTTGAAAAAGTCGAGAAAATGAGTGTGCACATATCAAATTTGGGGATTTCATTTTACTAAAGATAGAAGAGGATATGCATTTGAGAGGAGACAAAGGAAGTGGGTGGATTGAGTAAATTGAGGAGATGACACGACCTAAGCAATGCTCACTCTTGGGTTTCTGTGTAGCACTAAGCAACAAAAATATATTGTTTTGAAAAGGGTGGGGTAAGAACCATCACTGATATCTCCTCAAGAACAGAACCCCCTCTGTTTTTTATTTATTTTTTATTACGAGATATTACCCTTGTGATGTTTTGTAGAAGCAACAGTGGCGGGGACATGTCAGAGAAGTAGATCCGGGGCTTGGGATCCGATCATACCATGAATGCAGGCCTCTGAAATGATTTGGAGGTGGTAGCAACAAGGATGAAATCAGCGACTTCTTGCCAGTGAGAAGCGCATAGATTGTCGCATTCGGGAGTGCACCTTACATTGCCAAGAACGGTACCTGGGGTTAGTTTATTTAGAAACACAAAACAGCAACAAAACTATGGCCGGGAGATGTGGTAAGAAGAGAGAAATGGGACACACGATCCAGGCAGAGATAGAGGCAGAATAGAGAAAGGCCGAGCAAGATATCAACGCAAGGACGAGGACGGAAACAATGGCAAATGTAAAAACTGAAGTTAATTTGAGAAAAAAGAGAGAGAAAAGCAGCAAGCATAGAAATAAATCAAGGGTGGCCAGGCGGACGGCTAGATCGGCCGTCCGCCGGAGAGAGAAGCTACTTGTGTTGTGGTCACTCCAAGATCGGAGGCTTTGATACCATAAAGAGTTTTAGAGAATTTCTATTATTCTTGAATTTCTTGGATAAATTACAAAGACAATTGATGGTGCTTATAAAGAGCACTTACATGATAAACATAGAAATAAATCAAGACAACCATGGAAAGAGATAACACTAGAATATTCTAATCTAACCTAATCAAATCTACTTTCCTAATCTCTCTTGCTTGCCTCTTCTAATCCACTTGGTTAATTTATCTAGTTGCTTCATTTAGCCAACTTACCCAATCTACCTCCAAGATGATCCAACGGTGAGATCTTAAACCAATCCAACCGTTGGATCCCACATATCCTAACATTGGTTTCCATTTTGATGGGGGAGGGGGGGGGGGTTAATATGACTTCTCTCTTTTTTTTTTAAATCTCTGTATCATTTAATGGAAAACATCTGATATCCCTCTAAATTAACAACTATTATGTATTGTCTGTCTAAAACGTGGAAAGAAAAAAAATTTCTATCAGAAATGTTTTTCTTGAATGAAGTGCTGGTGTATCTCTCCAATACGTTTTTCTTTCTTATGTTTTTGTTGTTTGGGAAGAAATGAATGTCGAGCTGATGCAACCGTATATCTTAAACAATTCAGGCATGATGTGATCCTAGTAGAAGAAATCGAAGATAAAGGGGAAAAGAGAAGAAGGGGAAGACAAGAAGAGTAGAGTAAGAGAATAAGAAGAGTAAGAAGAAGAGAAGAGGAAGAATAGAGGAGAAAGAGGGCAAAAGAATAAGAAGAGTAAGAAGAAGAGAAGAATAGAGGAGAAAGAGGGCAAAAAGGAGAAACGGTTTATAAACCCAACCGGAAAGGGTGAGAAATAGGTGGAGAGAAAAGAAGAAAGAGAACGGAGAAGGGAGAAGGGATAAGGGAGAAGGGAGAAGGGAGAAGAGAGATAGGGGAGAAATCTGTATTCTCAGTTCATTAATTCATCAAAACTAAAATCTCCAATATATGTGGCCTATATAGGCAACTGAAATAAATTTCCACGGAAAATAAATAAATGCCCTAACTCTATAGGAAAATAAATGCCCTAAAACTAAATACCATGAAAAAAAATAGAAACTAAATAACATGGAAATAAATCCCTAAAAGTCTTAAGGTGCAAATATTTCACTTTTTGGGCCTACAAGAAAGGACACTGTCAAGATCAATGGTGACAATCAATTGTAAGGTCTCAGCCGGGGGCATCTTTATGCAATCAAGACCGTTGATTTTGTTTGACATCATGAGGCTACCCACATAGTTTTGAAATTCGTGGTGATTTGGGACGAATTTTCAGAGTGGAGTTGCTCCACAAAAAAATGAGAAGTGAACACACCCTACGTCCCTACTTATTGCATAGTGGGTCCCACCAATGATTGATCTAAACCGTCCACTTGATAGGCCTAAAATCTCTAATAATCATTAAATTCTAACATCTTAATAATGTGTGTTGGATGACCAAAACGAGACGTCTCTTATGTGTGTTTTTTCGTTGAATGATTGCCTTGACTTTTTTTTAGCCAGAGATCCAAAGTAAAAGTAAGGCTCTCAGATGAATAGCTCGGATCAATAAAAAATGGGAAACACTAGACTCTGGCATTCCTTCAATTTTCTAACATTTTTATCTTCTAAAATTTGTCCAATAGGGTACCCCTTCTTTACCTTCCCAAATTGAACGCTCGCCACCATTAATAGCTTTCCTCAGATTCGAATCAATATTGGAGAGAGAAGAGATTTATGTTCCTTTTTTAGCACAAGTGATTGAAAAACATTCATGCATACACTAAAAACAAAGTAACCATTACGAATCTCTGGTTTTCTAATAAAATGATAAATATACCCCTACTATAGAACAAGTGTAAAATGGAGAGCATGTGTTCGAGGAGGATGAATCGCTCTCGAAAAAGAAACTATTGATTCTTTCCCAATTGATTGGCTCGTAGGTATGATGATTTATTTCACGGGTGAGGCCTCTAATTCCATATTTCGGGTTAAGAAGATGTAAAAGCGTGTTTCTCTTTATAAGAAGAGTGCGTTACCAAGTGTGACGGATCTCAATCTTCTGTTTTTCCTTACATTTTTTTGCTGCAAAATTTTAACTTAATCAATCACATCGGAATCACGAAATCCGACTTGTGAGAAAGACTGACGACTCTAGCTGTGATTGAACGATAGGCTCGTTACAAAGTAGCAACATTAATGTGGTTGTTTAGCACAATTTTATAACAATTATGCTTTTTCATAGGGAAATGATATTTACGCCCCTTTTATCATCAGGGACACCCATTTGCCACTGTACTTTGCAATCAAAGCTTCTGGATTTTTCTGACATAAAGTACATGAGCCCCGTTTTTGCCATTGATACACTGACGCTGGGTGTCCCTGGTGATGAAAAGGGGCGTAAATATCACTTCCCTTTTCATATTGTTTTCTTTCTAAAAAGCTTTCCTAATAACAAAAAAAGGAAATGATTCTCTAGTACTCCACTCTTTTGACACGCAGTGACAGCTTCTTGTCATTTAGTTTTTAATCGGCACTGTCAGAGTGTTTTGGGAAATGTAAATAACCTTTTGACAACCCTTTAAACACTAAAAGACGAGAAGCTTTCGCTACATATCAAAAGAGTGGAGTGCTAAAATCATTTCCCTAAAAAAATTAGGAAGGTAATATGAAGACGCGTCTTTATTTAGAATGTTTCAACAAACTAACATTGCGATATGTCCCACGCGAGGAGGGGGGGGAGGGGGGGCGGTGTTTTTATTTTGGCTCCATTTCTCTTGACGTAAAATGGTCATGAAACAAATTCTACACCCATTTTCAGTGTAAAATTTGTTTCGTGCCCATTTTACGTAGTAATAAATAGAGCCTTGTAAATAAAACAAGGGTATTTTTGTCATTAAAAATGGTACTTTATGTGGTCTTGTATAGGTGGCACCATTTGAAAAAAAAATGAGAGAATCCTCTAAAAATGGGTAGGTCTTCATAGCTGTCTAGAAAATGCATTAGCTCTCTATGGCTTTAATGAATTAGCTCTGTATAGCTTATTTATACTCTCACTCTGAAATCTGTCCATTGTTCATTTCCTCCATGGAATCCCTTCTTCAAGAGCGTAAGGACTTGGTATACATGGCTAAGATAGCTGAGGATGTGGAGAGGTATGAAGACATAGTAGATTTCATGACAAAAGTCGCGAAAGATGCCATCGGAGGATTGACCATCAGAGAGAGGAATTTACTCACCATCGGATACAAGAGCTTGATCGGAGAGCGGAGGGCTTCTTGGCGGATCCTCATGTCCATCAAGCACAAGGAGGAGGATGCGGGGAATGATCAAAAGGTGGCATTGATAAAAAACTTTCTTGAGAAGATCGAAACCGAGGTCACTAATATTTGTTCTGATGTTGTGATCCTCGTCGAAAAGCATCTCATCCCTTCATCGGGCGGTGGAGAGCCATTGGTATGTTATTATAAGATGAAAGGGGACTTTTTTCGTTATCTTGCCGAGATTAACACTGGCTATGAGAGGAAATCGGCTGAGGCTAAGTCCTTAAAAGCTTATGAAACCGGTTACGAAGAGGCGAGGGAGGTTCTACCGTCGGAAAACCTGTTTCGCTTGGGCTTAGTATTGAATTTCTCAGTTTTTTACTATGAAATTATGAACATGCATGAAAAAGCTTGCAATTTGACTAAGCAAGCTTTAGATGAAGCTATTCCCAAGCTTGAAAATGGTAAAATGAATGAAGAATGTTACAAGGATGCCGCTATGATCATTCAACTTTTGAAGGACAATCTCAGTGTGTGGGAGGATGGTGACACTCTAGAAGGGGATGAAGGCAGTGTCTAATGCAAAGGTGACTCACTTCAAAGCTTTTAGTTCATTACTATGTCGTTAATGGCATGTGGAACATTTATTTTCTTGTTGCAAATTAAGGTCAGTAGAGAGATTATATACTTTCTTGGTTGGAAGAATCTCATATATTTCTAGCTTAATAAAAATTACCATTTTTAGCTAATCTCTTTATTATCTCATGATCCTACGTACATGGGCGATCTTTACGTGTGTTGATCGGTTGTCCGAGCAGGTAGAATTGTCGTAAACCAGGAATTTCGGGATTGATCTTAACTTTAATTTTCGGCACGATTTTTTTTGTTCAACTTTGATCTTGGCCGTCCACTAGCAAAACATTGATCAGATAGGCTAACATCCCTAGTAGTTTTGAAGTATGGGTATATTTGTATTAGGGCAGTGATAAATTGACCCCATATGTCTTGCTTGAAGGTCTCTTTCAGTTAAATGTCGCGCCTGCAAAAAGAATTCACTTAATTTTCTGCTGCTATATTAGTGACTGAGATGATCAGGACCATACAATTAGCTCGTCCCACTATAGATTACTTACAACCTAAAATTTGCATTGATCCGATAATCCTGACCGCATTCCATTTATGACTTTGAGATGGGTTCATAATGTAACCAAATGTATGGTTTGGATCGTCAGATCTGTGATTGATTGCGCAATCGCTTATAATCCATCAGATGTAAGGTTAGAAACCACATATGTACTCTTTTAAGACCACTACTTCGGGGCGTGATTATACGAGTAAGAACTAAGAACTAAGAAAGGCCTTTCTTTTCCATCTAAAGATACCTAATTTGTAATGTGTATAGTATATGGGGAAATGATATCAGCACAACAATGCTTCAATAATTCCCCAAACGCAGCTTGTCTTTTCCTCTTTATTTGGTTTGTACTTTGTAAGAGCTTTTTCGGAATTGTAATAACAATTGACCGCAAGATGTGTCAGTGCAGTTGTCAAATCATGGTTGTGCTGTTATCATTTTCCTAAAGTAGTCGTCCAAATTCATGAAATAGCTAAAACTAAAAGGTTTTAGTTTTTTGAAAATTATTTCCCAAATGTCTCTAAATACTATATACCAAATTATTGGTTAACAAAAATTCTAACTTGGTAAAATGAAATGGATGAATAATTAAAAAAATGAGATTATTCAGGAATACACTTTGAATGCTGAGATTACGCATTGGATTTCTGGTAGTCCCTTGGATCTTTGGCATTCTAATTCAAGAAAATTCCACTTTCATGAGAGAGAGAGAGGTTTATACCTTGTCGTGTTGTTGCTTGCTTGCTTCAATCCAATGAAGAACCGCTTCACTTTCAAGGGCTTAAAATGGCCGGAGCCAGAAATTTGCTCCAAGGGGGCGGAAGCTGATTGTTATAGAGTTAAAAAAATCCAAAGTTGACACAAGATTTCAATTTTGCTTTCAATTTAAAAACTCATTCACATTAAGAATTGTTTTGAAAAATTGTAAGCCCATAGTTTACTATTGCAACAATGGCTCATAGCCCTCAAACTAGTAAAAAATAGCGGCCCAGTGCACGAGGCTCCCTCCATTTCGGGGTCTCTGGAGGGCTAGATGTACACAGCCTTACCCCTGCTTTGCAAAGAGTCTGTTTCCATGAGTTGAACCCGTGACCACCAAGTCACAATGGAGCAACCTTACCGTTGCGCCAAGGCTCGCCCTCTCCACTCAAACTAGTGGTTAAAAAAAATTTAAGACCAAGTTTGGTTAGAATATGTGAGATCCAACAGTTGAATTTGGTTGAGATTCGCCGTTGGATGATCTTGGTGGTAGATTAAGCATGTTGGTTAAATGAGGTAATGTGGCTATATGAGGCAATTAGATTAAATTAGTAAGTAGGTTAGAAGGGGCAAGCTAAATAAATTGGGATATTATATTTGATTTTGAATTGGTGGTAAATTGAGGTAGGTAGGCTTGCTAGGAAAGCATATTTAATTGAGATTATATCTTTCGATATTTATCCTATGAGTGTTCTACTTAAACACTCATTAGATCATTGTAAATTATACAAGAATTAGTAAAATTCAAAATTTTAACATGGTATTAGAGCCCCTGATCTTTTTGGCCTGAACACAACCCACCAAACACTTCCGTTCTCCGGCATACGGCTGATCTAGCCGTCTGCCCGTCCTCCGCACCTCCTCCTTCTGACAACCACCATCTCTTTACCTCACTTTGATTTGTCTTCTCCAGTGTCTAAACAGTGAATTCTAGCTCTTGTCTCGGAGACCAAGCACCTCCACACTCTGTTTGTCCCAATCATATGATCTGTCTTGATATCATGACCGGGAACTCCAACTACCATAGTTGTTTCTCAGCCATCTACACCGCTTCGCATCTCAGGCCATATGACCATTGTCAACCCCATCTAACCAAATGGCTCAATAGGCATTGGTATCCATCGCAACACCCCAAGAAAATACACACAATAAAAGGTTATGTGTTTGTCGGTTTCAAGAGAGAAGAAAAGAAAGGGTAAAGTTATTTTTCCACTGCACTGCATGGTTTAAAATTCCGGTTTCGGCAACCGTTTCGGACCCCACAAAAAACCAAAATTTCGTAATTTGGTTCGAAATTTCGGACCGAAATTTGGTAAATGACAAAAAAAGAAATTTGGTAAATTTCAGTTTCGGTCCCCACCGAAATCCGAAATTTAAAACCATGCTGCACTGTCGCTCTAAAAGTGGAAAGTGACAGCAATGGCACTTCACCAAATGGATTTCATCGTCCACTTTTCCTAGGATCCCCTCCTTTTCTTCTTTACACCCCTTTCCTTTGTCTTTTTTATCATATTCCCCGAACTTTGATAATCACAACACCATTCATTACAAAATTTGTGAGATTTTTCCCATTGGATTAAAAGCCCATAGATACGTTCAATCACGCTACATTTGTCCTCAATGTAATATCTCATTCCAAACTTTGATATTGGTCATTCTAATTTTTATAAAGTATCTTCCCTTGTGATTTTTAACCCCATTGGTCTCTTGGAAGCCCATCTTCTCTTGGAAGCCCATCTTATCTTGCGCCCTTAAATTTGATATCTGCACCATCATCCTTTTGCACTCTCTAAATAACTTCTTTGTTGCACCAATGATTGGGAGCATCGTCTTAGGCTGCAATTTATCGCTTCTATTTCATATTTTTTTAACTTTTCTCTATCTTTCAATTTCCACCTTTTTTGTCTCATAATTCATGCCTTTGTTAAGGTAAGTGCCTGAAATGATTCCCCAACCTAGTTGAGATGCCTCGTTCCATAAGGTGCATGCCTGGGAGAATTGTTTCAATTCCATGGGGATCGGTAACGAAAGCCGACCCATGATGGCTTGCCCATCGAGGCTCTTTCTTGTCCATTCCGGCATTGTTCCATTGTGTCCTATTTCTTGCCCATTCCGACGTTGGTCCATAGTGGCTCATTTCTTTAAGGTTCAATATTCAAAATCAGCCTAAAGACGACTTGCCCATCCAGGTTTAAGTCCAATCCAATTTATTCAAGCTCTTTGCGGCACATCTTACAAGCGGCACCTTCCTTGGCATCTTCACATTCGACAACATCAGGGGATATTCATCATCAAATTTTGGCAGTGTGCTTTAAATCAAAGGATTCTATTTTCTTACGGGAACTTCAAGTGGAAAATTTTAATTTCTTATTGGGGAATTTTATTGTAACCTAACGTATGTCGATTTTTCAATCCACATACGTTTGAGGGGGCATGTTAGAATATGTGAGATCTTACCGTTGGATTAGGTTGAGATATAACTGTCAGATCAATGTGGTGGTGGATTAGGCAAGTAGATTAGAAGAGGTAACCTTAGAGATTAGGAAAGTAGATTTGATTTGATTTCATTCTATAGACTAGGAAAGTGAATTTGGTTAGGATTGTTTTTTTTTTAATATATAATTGTCAAGATTTCATTTTATGTTTATCCCATAAGTGCTCTATACAAGCATAATTTGGGATTGATTGTAATTATCCGTAAAATTGGTGCGAGAGTTTATTTTTCCATTCACAATGAGAATATAAATACAGGTATTTGTCCCTAATATCATGGGATACAAACGTGTACAAGATAAAGATTGTTAGGTCTAAAATTGGTAACAGGTTATGGTAGGGCCGGAAGGGCTGATCTGGCAAGCCACAGCTGAAGGGCTAATGGAGTCCTGCGCTGCACAAGGGCACAGACAAGGATACAAAGGGTCAGAAGACCAACCCGGAGTGGTGCTCCGGACGGGCGCTTCGACACTCAAGTCAGTATGAGCAGGAGTGCAGAGCAATGTCAGAGCAAAAAGCTTAGGGTTTTGATCTCAGATCCCTCACCTTAGCACAAATAAGGGCTATTTATAGTGATCCTGAGCCACCTGTCCAGGACAGGTGGTAGCCCCTGTATGGACCAGGTTTCATACCTAGGAGGGGCAGGTGGAAGTCCTCGATTGGTCCAGGTGTCATACCTAGCAGGGATCCCTGTAAGGGCCACGTGTCAACAGCCGATTGGTTGCAGATTTTGGACCCCATCAGTTGCCCCCTGGTTCTCCGAGTCGTGACAGTGGCTAGGGGAAGCAAAAAGAGGGTTAAAACAGCATCCGGCCGGCCTTAAGGCCTCTGGGCAGCTGGGGCCGGCCTCAGACTGGGCCAGAAGAAACCGCGGCCGGACAGGGGCCTTCGGGCGGCCTGGTCCGGCCTTGAAGCTTGGCCTGAAGGAGCACGGCCGGACAGGAGCCTCTGGGCTATCCAGTCAGGCCAAAATTTGGACCAGAAGTCTGGCCGGCCAACCTCCTGGGCGTCATGGCCGGGCCGGGCAGATCCTTTGTCGCCTAGCGATTGCGTCATATCCTGTCCGGCTTAGGCTGTGGACGGCCAGGCCGGGCAGGTCTTTTGGCGTCTAGCGATTGCGCCATATCCTGTCCGGCTTAGGCTGTGGACGGTCAGGCCGGGCAGGTCTTTTGGCGTCTAGCGATTGCGCCATATCCTGTCCGGCTAAGGCGCTGGACGGCCAGGCCGGGCAGGTCTTTTGGCGTCTAGCGATTGCGCCATATCCTGTCCGGCTAAGGCGCTGGACGGCCAGGCCGGGCAGGTCTTTTTGGCGTCTAGCGATTGCGCCATATCCTGTCCGGCTTAGGCTGTGGACGGCCAGGCCGGGCAGGTCTTTTGGCGTCTAGCGATTGCGCCATATCCTGTCCGGCTAAGGCGCTGGACGGCCAGGCCGGGCAGGTCTTTTGGCGTCTAGCGATTGCGCCATATCCTGTCCGGCTAAGGTGCTGGACGGCCAGGCCGGGCAGGTCTTTTGGCGTCTAATCACTTTGGAACTTGTGCCTCGCATTTAATGCGGACGACACATTTAATGCGGACAGCACATTTAATGCGGTAGGTGACGTGGCGCACTCCGGCTGGTGGGAAAAGGGCGGGATTTTCCCACTCTTCCCAGCCTATATATACCGGAGTTTTACTCCTCATTTTTCACTTTTCACATTTTACTCTCCTCCTCTTCTGCTCGGCTATTCAAATTTCTGCCCGCTTCGGATCAGTGAGCCCGGAGATCTTCGGTCAACACTTCAGTTCGGTAATTTCTTTTAGCTTTTCTTTTCTGCCCTTTTAATGTCTAGCACTAGTTCGGAGTCGGACTCTGGCTCAGAGGAGCCCGGTTCGACCAGTAGTACGGGGTCCGGGGCGTCGGAGAGGACGAGGCCGGCCTCTCCTACGGAGGCCGGTGTTGAGGACGAAGAGATAATAATTGTAGACGAGGAGAGCGGGGAGGAAGTGATTGTGGACTTAGACACAATCCCGGTCCGTGGGGACGGACCGCACAGGGTAGAAACCAGCGGCGATGAAGAAGACGTTGAGGCGGTAGTTCCTCGCTCGCCGCGCGCGCCCGTCGAGGTGATAGCGGAGGCACGGATGGAGGCCAATCCGCAGTACAACATCGGGGCCCTGCGCGAGGTGAACCGTCTGGGGCCGGGCAAACTTCAGGCCGTCAGGGACAAATACTGTATCCCTGATCGGTACACTTTGAGGGCGGCCGTTGAAGGGGACCGGGCCAGCAACGATAGTGCATATCTCTGCCTATACGAAGAAGCCTTCCGGGCCGGGCTCAGGCTTCCCTTGCATCCCTTTTTTGTCGATGTGCTGAGGTACTACGGGCTGGCGGTTACACAGGTCGTGCCGAACTCTTGGAGGACGCTGGTCGGCTTCCTTTATCTTTTAGGAGTTCGTCTCCGTAGGAACCCCACCATGCCCGTCTTCAGGATGTGTGTGCACCTGAAGAGGCACAAGGACGGCGGCTGGCTCTACATCAGCCAACGGCCCGAAGTGAAAATGATCACTGGCATACCTACTTCCATTCACACATGGAAGAACAGGTTTTTCTACGCTAGGGACACCGAGCCGGGCTCCCACTGGCCGTTCTCGTTAGAATGGAGAACGCCGGACACCCAGAACCTTAGTCAGAAGCCAGCCCTTGAGGGTTACGACCACATGACCTTCGCTCTGATCAAAGAAGAGCTGAAGCGTGGTCAAATAAACTGCTCGGAGTTCTCCGGGGAGGCCGAACTGGTAACGCACGGGATCAGTCGTGCGACGCCGGCACGTACGTAGACTCTTTAGGCCAGCTTTTCTTTTTTGAACTGTTCCTTTTTTTTATATAGTTCTAACTGTGTTCTGTTCTCACGTTCAGAAATGGTGAAGCAGATGTCCATGCTGGACAAGATCAAGCAGACCTCCCAAGTGTCCCCAACGCAGGAGCAGCCCCAAACCAAGGGCAAGAAAAGAAAGGTGCCGGAGTCAACTCCGGCAATGGCCGCACTAGCCGAGCCTCTTAAAAGCAGTCGGGCGACGCATAAGCTTTCCGTCAAGTCGAGCCGGGCAAAACTTGCCGGACAGAGCTCCGGGTCTGCAGGGGTGACAGAGCCCCAACACGGCAGGCCGGTTCTGGGCATCCCTGCCGCCACGGCGGCGAGAGGCGACAATGTCTTCCGCCCGAACTGGACGATGTAGAAAACGGACACCGGCCTGGGGGATAGCCGGGTGGCCGCGAAAGTGGTGTACCAGGGCGTCCTCCCGCGCGACCGGCGGGACGTCGAGAATGAGGCGCCGGAGACCTGCGAAGCGGCAATCACCTCCACCCTCTATCAACTCCAGGTGTACTCAAGGGACATGGCCAAGAAGCATTATCTCTTCTCTGAGACGCTCACACAGATAGAGTCCGAGAAGAGCCAGCTCTAGAAGGAGAAGGACAGGCTTACCGAAGCCGTCCAGATCAAAGAGGACGAATTCAACAGCTTGAAGGACGAGCTGCAGAGGGTCAAAAACCAGGCCGTGCAGGATCTCCTAAATGCGAAGGAGAGAGGCGATCAGAGGGAGAAGGCGGCTATCAAGGCGGCCGTGAAAGCGGCAGTGACGGAGGCCGTGAAGGAAACTGAGAAGAGGAAGGACACACAGTTCTTCCACCTGGGCCTCCAGGCCTATAAGGCGGGGTTCCTTTTCTGCTCCGATCAGGTGAAGAAGACTTACCCCGACATTTCCCTGGACGGACTGGCCGTCCCGTATGCACCTCCGGAGGAGGAGGAGGACGAGGAGGAAGAAGACGAACCGGACTCCTCCCAACCCATTGAGGTGGAACAGGAAGTCATTCTGGCTTCCGAGGTCACCGCCCCAACCACTGAGGCCGGCCAGGTTGCAGTCCCTACTTCAGAGGCAGTCACCGAGGAGGCCTGAGTGGCAGCCCTCTTGCTCCTATCTTTCTTTTTGGTTGTGTACTTTTTGTAATGGCCCATGAGGCTCATTCTTTGTAAGCCAGCTCGGCGAAAATGACACTTTTGTAATATGAATACAAATTCAATTTTGTCCAACTGTCTGTACGGCTGCCTTGCTTTTTGTACTTATGACTTATGTGCTGCTTCCTTATCTTTCTGCCGAGCCGGAGTGGTTGTCCGGATGTCATTGGCCGAACTGGTCTGTAAGCCAATTAGGACGAGCCGGGGTGAACCACTCCTGCCCTCTAAGTCTGCAAACACTTAGAGTCTTTGAGGTGGTTTTTCACTAGGGCGGGTCCATGGTTGGAACTGATCTCCACACCAAATTGGACGCGCCGGAGTGCACCAGTGCCGCTCTCTAAGTCTGCAAACACTTAGGCTGAGAGCTAAGTCTGCAAACACTTAGAGTCTTTGATTGGAGGAGCTGGCATATATTAGTGACTCAAAAGTGAGGGACACTGTTTAGTGACAACTCCATTTTATTTCTCTTTGAAATTTAATTACAGAGATTCTTTACAGGCCTTCAAAGGCAAGAGAAAAGACTATTGATAATACATTCGGAGATTTCTGGAATTCCAGGCGTGCGGCAGCAGCTGCTCGTCAAGTGTCTCTAGCCGGTAGCTTCCTGGATGGATGACCTCTTTGACTCGGTACGGCCCTTCCCAAGTCGGAGAGAGTTTGCCCACCCTTCTTGGCTGGGAGACGGCCGCTTTCCTCAAAACTAGGTCGCCTGTGCGGAACTCCCTTGGTCGGATCTTCGCATCATGGTATCTAGACACCTTCTGCTTATATGCTGCGGCTCTGATCTGTGACTCCTCATGGACTTCCTCAAGCAAGTCGAGGTTGACACGGAGCCCGTCCCCATTGAGCTGTTCATTGAAGTCAACAATTCTTGGGGAGGGAATGCCGATGTCAACCGGAATCACAGCCTCTGTTCCGAAGGAGAGATTGAAAGGCGACTCACCCGTTGCAGTGCGTGGGGTAGTCCGATACGCCCAGAGCACATGGTACAGCTCGTCCGCCCAGCGTCCGGCCTTATCATCCAGTCTTTTCTTTATCCCCTACAGCAGAGTCCTGTTCGTCACTTCGGTCTGTCCATTTGTCTGAGGATGTGCCACGGAAGTGAACCTTTGCTCAATCTTCAGATCTGAACAAAACTTTCTGAAGTTCCTTGAGTCGAACTGTTTGCCATTGTCTGTTATGAGGACCCGGGGTATCCCGAATCTGCACACCACTGATTTCCAGAAAAAGTTCTGGACGCTCTGCTCGGTGATCTTGGCCAGAGGTTCAGCTTCTACCCACTTAGTAAAGTAGTCGATGGCGACAACGACGAACTCGCGGCCTCCGGAGGCCGGTGGAAAAGGACCTAAAGTGTCCATTCCCCAGACAGCAAAAGGGAGAGGGCTGATGATCGGGGCCATTGGCACGGCAGGTTGGTGAACGGCTGGGGAGAATTTCTGACACTTCTCACACTTCTTCACAAGGCTCAGAGCATCTTGTCTTAGTGTAGGCCAGTACAGGCCTCTTAGAAGGACTTTGATGGCGAGGGCCTTGGCCCCAAGATGCTCTCCACAAATCCCTTCATGGGTCTCTCGCAGGGCATACAGGGCATCAGTTGGCCGGAGACACTTCAGGTACGGGAGAGTGTAAGATCTCTTGTACAGAGCTTCGCCGTCAAGTGAAAACCTTGCTGCCCGCTGTACGACTTTACGGGCCTCTTTTTTCTCTCCGGGGAGCTCTCCGCTGCGCAGATATCTGATGATCTCATCCATCCAGCACGGCTCATCGTCGATCTGCATTACTACGACGGGCTGGCCATCAATACTGGAGGTTTTTAGGAACTCCATACGAATTTCTCTGAGAGCGGTATAGCCCGATGCCGCTAGCTTTGAGAGCACATCAGCCTTTGCATTTTCAGTCCGGGGGACTCTGATGACCTCAAAACTTCCGAACTTACTGGCCAGGCTACGCACCCTTTGCAGATACTTGATCATTCGCTCTTCACGGGCCTCATATACTCCTTGGATCTGGCATACAACTAACTGTGAATCGCAGTACGCCTTCGGTCTCTGAGCGCGGGCCTGAATGGCGAGGTTCATTCCGGCGATGAGCGCTTCGTACTCTGCCTCATTGTTTGACGCACGGAAACCAAACCTTAGGGCATAATTCAGGACAAAGTCCTCTGGTCCTGTGAGAACTAGTCCGGCACCGCTGCCACTTTTGTTTGAAGATCCGTCGACATATACCTCCCAGAGCGGCTCTTCAGAACAAGGAAGCGGGCTGGTTGGTGGAGCTGCACTCTCAATCCCGGGAAGCGGAACCGCTTCGGCTTCGATCTGCTGCTCGGGTATAACCGGTTCTGCTTCTAAAGGAGGCGCTGCTTCCGACCCGGGGTCTGAATCTGGCATTGTACATTCAGCTATGAAGTCTGCAAGAACCTGAGCTTTGATCGCTGGCCTCGGCAGATATTTGATGTCAAACTCGCTGAGCTCCACGGCCCACTTCACAAGTCGGCCTGAAGTATCTGGCCGGTGGAGGATCTGCCTGAGGGGCTGTCCCATCAAGACCTTGATCGTATGCGCCTGGAAATACGGCCTTAACTTTCTGGCCGCCATAACGAGGGCGTATACGAGCTTCTCGACTCGCTGATATCTGGTCTCTGCATCATGGAGGACCTTACTGACATAGTAGATCGGCTTTTGCTGGTGGTACTCCTCTCTGATCAGTACTGCTGCAACTGCCAAAGGTCCCGCTGAGAGATACAGAATCAGCTCTTCTCCTGGCTCTGGCTTGGACAGCAACGGCGAAGAGGACAAGTACTGCTTCAGCTCTTCAAATGCCGCTTGACACTCTGAAGTCCAGGGCGCGGTTTTTATACCTTTGACTGCGTTGAAGAACGGAATGCATCTTTCCGCGGACTTAGAGATGAACCGCCCCAGGGCAGCCACTAACCCGGTTAGTCGCTGTACTTCTCTGATAGTTCTGGGCGGAGTCAGCTCCATCACCGCCTTGATTTTCTCAGGATTTGCCTCTATCCCTCTCTGGCTCACCATGAAGCCCAGAAACTTGCCTGCTCCGACGCCGAACGTACACTTGGTCGGATTGAGCTTCATGTTGTGCTCCCTCAAGACTTGAAACACTTCTTTGAGGTCGGCAACATGATTGCAGGCAGCTCTGCTCTTGACCAGCATATCGTCCACATATACTTCCATATTGCGGCCGATCTGCTCTTTGAACAGCCTGTTGACGAGCCGCTGGTAGGTGGCCCCTACGTTCTTCAGTCCAAAAGGCATAACCCGATAGCAATAAGTCCCCTGATCGGTTACAATGGATGTCTTCGGAATGTCGGACTCATGCATTCTGATCTGATTATATCCTAAGAAGGCGTCCATGAAACTTAGCAGCTCGTGACCTGCAGTAGCGTCGATGAGCTGATCGATCTTTGGGAGCGGGTAGCTGTCCTTCGGGCAGGCCTTATTCAGGTCTGTAAAATCTATGCAGGTCCTCCACTTCCCATTAGACTTCTTCACCATCACCACATTCGCGAGTCAGTCCGGGTACTGGATCTCGCGGATGAAGTCGGCCTTCAGAAGCCTTTCCACCTCTTCTCTGATGGCCCTTCGCCTCTCCGGTGCAAAGTGCCTCCTCTTCTGTTTTACGGGCTTGCAGGTCTGATCAACCTCGAGCTCATGGGTGCTAATTGCAGGGTCGATGCCGGGCATGTCTGAAGGAGCCCAGGCAAAGACATCTGCATTGGCTCTGAGGAACTGAGCAAGATCCTGCTGCGCGGCCTCTGACAGGGCAGAGCCGATCTGGACAACTCTCTGGTCGTCATCGCTGTACAAAGGAATAGATATAAGGTCCTCGGCCGGTTCGTTTACTATGATCTGGGCTTCATCCCTTAGATCAAACAGCTCGATTGGCAGAGACTCGGACGCATTCTTCCCTTTCAGTGCCGCTGCATAGCACTGCCTCGACTGGGGCTGATCCCCTCTGATTTTCCCTATACCTCCTGGTGTAGTGAACTTCATCTTCTGATGATAGGCGGAGGGAACAGCTCGGAGGAGATTCTGGCCGGGGCGTCCCAGGATAGGATTGTAGGCCGACTTGGCCCTTACCACCAAGAAGTTCACCATGGCGAAGGACTGGCAGGGCGGCTCCCCGATAAGAACTGGAAGCTCGATCTGCCCTTCAACTTTGACAACTTCTCCGGAGAACCCGAACAGATCAGAGTTTGCCGGCTTCAGACGGTCAGTTCCGATCAGCATCTGCTCGAAGGCGTGATAATAGAGGATGTCTACGGAGCTCCCGTTGTCGACCAAGATCTTCTTCATTTCTCAGTTCGCCACCAGCATGGTGATGACCAGGGCATCATCATGCGGGAGGATCAGGCCGTCGAGATCTGCATCTGAAAAGGATATCTCGTTCTCTAGCCTGGCCTTCTTACTGCAGGTATGGACGGTGTTGACCTGCCGGGCATAAGTCCTGCGGGCTGATGAAGAGGTTCCTCCCGGGGCCGGCCCTCCTGAAATGGTACCAATAACACCATGAGGTTGAGGTTGAGGTACCTGAGGAGGGGGGCTGGCCGGGGCAGGAGCTTGGATGCGGTCGCCCAGAGGTTGAGCGCCCCGGGGGCTTCTGCCTCTGTTCCTCGGCTTGTCCTTGCGCTCTCTTCTGTTGTCAGTATTTTTTAAGTACCTTCCGAGGTACCCTCTGCTGATCAGCTGCTCGATCTCCTCCTTCAAATGAATGCACGCATTGGTGTCATGGTCGTGGTCCTTGTGGAACCTGCAGTACTGGGACATGTTTCTCTTCCCCGTCGAGGTTTGCCTCTCCGGCCACCCGATGAAATCCTCTTCCCGAATGGCTGCCAGGATATGTGCTCTGGACGCGGTCAGCCGCATGTAATGCTCTCTCGGGTGGGGGCTTCTCCCCTTTCGGGAAGGGCTTCTCTCCTTGCGGGAAGGGCTTCTCTCCTTCTTCTGAGATTTATCATCCCTACACTGCTTGGTAGGGTTCTTCTCCTCAGGCCTTCTCCTGCTAGCAGAGTCCAGGGCGGCGAGAGTTTCCTCCACCGAGATGTACTCCTCCGCCCCGGCCATCAGGTCTGCGAGGGACTGCGGATTGCGCCGGGCCACTGCTCGTCTGAAGTTAGTTGATCGGGCGCCGGCCAGAAGGGCATTCGTGGCCGCGGAGGGATCCAGGTTGGGAACCTGAAGGGCTTCCCTATTAAAGCGACCAACGAACACTTTCAAGGCCTCATCATCTCCCTGCCTGAGGGCCATCAGCGAAGCCGTCGTCTTCCTGGGTCTTCTGCTGCTCATAAAGTGATGGGCCAGGTCGTCCCCAAAGTCATCGAAATTGTCCACGGACCTGGGTTTGAGCCGCGAGTACCAGTCCCTCGCGGCTCCAGTCAATGTGGTGGGGAATGCCCGGCAAAGGAATCCATCCGACGCCCCGTGGAGGAGCATTGTAGTCCTGAAAGTCTCCAAGTGGTCCACGGGGTCGGTGGTCCCGTCATATTGCGAAATCTGCTGCATCTTCCAGCCCGCGGGGGCTGCCGCGCTGAGCACTCTGTCCGAAAATGGGGGAGAGCTTGTGAAGATCCGGGAGGCAGGCCGGCCCTGCTCTCTGGCGAGCTCTTCAATCCGGTGGTCGATCTGCTGGATCCTTAGTAACATCGGGTCGTCTCTCTTCTCTGCCCGGTGGACGGGCCTTTCTCTTCTTGCCGGGGGGCTCATAGCAGAGCCGGACTGACTGGCCGGACTCCCTCGCCGGTGCCGCGATCCTTCTCCGTGAGTGGGGTCTCTCCTGCTGCCATGCTTTTGTTCGGAAGGAGATCGTGACCGGTGATGTAGGCGAGGCTCGGGGCGCACATGCTTGTCCCGGGAGAGGTGATCTCGTCTTGTGGAGTGACGAGTCTGATCCCGGGGCGGGGGCGTGTGCTCTCTGCGGGAGCTTCCCCTCCTCTGGGTGGGCTGAGAAGCCTCGACTGGGTGCTGCTGGAGTGCGGGGGCCGGATTCCTGAACTGCACAATCACAGCGGTCATTTCTTGGAAAAGGGCCCGCATCTCCCTTGGGGTCGGGGTAGGGTCTGAGCGGTCCGAGCGAGTCGGACTTTGCTCCCCTACCGCCCCAACCTCTATCTGCGAGGCCAGTCGCTCGCTTCTTCCTTCGCGGGGGGCCGTAGCCCGGGTCGTCTGGGAGGTTGACACGTGCTTTCCGGTCTTCCCTACCATTGCTTGAGTGAGGTTCCGAACAGCTTTTTGTTCCGGGGTCCCACGGATGGCACCAAATCTGTTAGGTCTAAAATTGGTAACAGGTTATGGTAGGGCCGAAAGGGCTGATCTGGCAAGCCACAGCTGAAGGGCTAATGGAGTCCTGCGCTGCACAAGGGCACAGACAAGGATACAAAGGGTCAGAAGACCAACCCGGAGTGGTGCTCCGGACGGGCGCTTCGACACTCAAGTCAGTATGAGCAGGAGTGCAGAGCAATGTCAGAGCAAAAAGCTTAGGGTTTTGATCTCAGATCCCTCACCTTAGCACAAATGAGGGCTATTTATAGTGATCCTGAGCCACCTGTCCAGGACAGGTGGTAGCCCCTGTATGGACCAGGTTTCATACCTAGGAGGGGCAGGTGGAAGTCCCCGATTAGTCCAGGTGTCATACCTAGCAGGGACAGGTGTTGGCTTTGCAGTGGTCCCTGTAAGGGCCACGTGTCAACAGCCGATTGGTTGCAGATTTTGGACCCCATCAAAGATAAAAGAAGATATAAAGGTGAAATGAAGCTATCCTTGATAGCTTCACCGAGATTCTCTAATATTATCCAAGTTTAGTAAAGTCTTCTCTAATTTTGTCAGGTTAGAGGGTTGTTTCACATAATTAGTCGTGGCTCAGGAGGGGCTTTCTTTTGTGTTCTTTCAAATGTTTGATCTCTTTTAGGAGAATTTATATGATGGGTGGCCGTGAAAACACGTGAAGTCTAAAAAAGTAGGTACAGCCCCCCTTTTTTTATGATCCAAACCGTTCTTCTGTTTGGGCACAACGTTAATAGGTTGTGCCCCAAAAATCATTTCCATAGGATGATCCTGACCCTCCTATCTGTAGAAGATTCACGTGTTTGAGGCACAACCTATCAGAGAACAAAATAAGCAACTATATTTTGTTTATATTAAAACTATAAAAACAAGCATATGCATTCTTCACCAAAACCATTTTTTTACATCTGGAACTAACATTAGGAATTGTGTTTTCTTTTCATAAAAATAATATTGGGGCTAGAAATGAAGGCAGTTTCGGTCTCACAATCAGTTATCAAAATCCAAAAGAAACAGGGATAAATGAAAGAAAAAAGAGGCAGTTTTAGTTTATCAAAATCCAAAGCAAATAGTGCCTAAAGCCGTAAACGAAAGTAGAAAGAGATAAAATAAAAAAACAAACAGTGCAAAAAAGAAATTAGAGAGAGTTAGCTAGAGAGATTGAGGGAGGGTGTTATCTTCCAAAAACTTAAACAATACCATTTACAATAGATATGTCAGAAACACCACATCTTATAGAAACTTACAGAACCGATTTTCACTTTCCAATTCTCTGCAAAGGCACAACAGTTTGTGAGCTTGTCTGTGGATCTGAGAGAGATTAAAGGCTAGAGAGAGAGAGAGAGAGAGAGAGAGAGTACTTAAAACCATTGGGGAAGATAGAATAGCTGACATTACAGGCAAGAAGGCACGTTTTTTACCCTGTATTGAGTCTTGTATAGAGGAGTTTTACGAAGGGAAATGATTTCAGCACAAAAATGTTTTGATACAAGACGCTCATGTTTCTTGTCTTTTAGCATTTATTATC